>NW_027053222.1:37500-44983 GCF_011386835.1 Chrysemys picta bellii | reverse complement strand
CTCCGGCAGGAAGGGAAAGCCACCAGCCCTGGCTGCGGGGTTCGGGGTGGTGCTTCCCTCCCCGGGGGGGAAGGCGGGCAGGGCGACCCTCGCCAGAGGAGGGTCCGGCCGCCGGAGGAGGTGGGCAGGGCGACCCTCGCCAGAGGAGGGTCCAGCCACCTCCTTTCCTCTCCCCTCTCCGGAGCCCTGGGTTGACCTGGTGGCCAGACGGGACTTTGAGCCCCGGGCAGGGCGACCCTCGGCGGAGGAGGCTCCGGCCACCCCCTTTCCCCTCGGGGAACGTCAGGTCAACCCATGGGATTCCTGGGGTTGACCTGGTGGCCGGTTTGCTGTGCGGCCCGGCCACCTCCTTTCCTCTCCCCTCTCCGGGGCCCTGGGTTGACCTGGTGGCCGGACGGGACTTGAGCCGGGGGCACTGGTCCTGAGGAGCACAGAGGGGGGGGGCTTAATAGCCGAGACGGAGCAGGTCCGGGGGAGGCTTAATAGTCGTCCCCCGAGCGCTCCAGGAGGCAGGCTTAAGAGTCGTGCTTTAAGGCCACCAGGTCAACCCGTCGAATCTACTGGGTTGACCTGGCGGCCGGTTTGCTTTCCGGCCACCAGGTCAACCCATTGGATTCGACGGGTTGACCTGGCGGCTGGTTTGCTTTCCGGCCACCAGGTCAACCCATTGGATTCGACGGGTTGACCTGGTGGCCGGTTTGCTTTCCGGCCCGGGTGTCACCCCACTGCCAGGGCAGCGCGGCAGTGGTGCTGAGGACCGCAGAGGGGGGCTTAATAGTCGAGACGGAGCAGGTCCGGGGGAGGCTTAATAGTCGTCCCCCGGCCAGTCCGGGGGAGGCTTAATAGTCGTCCTCCGAGCGCTCCAGGAGGCAGGCTTAAGAGTCGTGCTTTAAGGCCACCAGGTCAACCCGTCGAATCTACTGGGTTGACCTGGCGGCCGGTTTGCTTTCCGGCCACCAGGTCAACCCATTGGATTCGACGGGTTGACCTGGCGGCTGGTTTGCTTTCCGGCCACCAGGTCAACCCATTGGATTCGACGGGTTGACCTGGTGGCCGGTTTGCTTTCCGGCCCGGGTGTCACCCCACTCCCAGGGCAGCACGGCAGTGGTCTTGAGGACCACAGAGGGGGGCTTAATAGTCGAGAGGGAGCAGGTCCGGGGGAGGCTTAATAGTCGTCCCCCGGCCAGTCCGGGGGAGGCTTAATAGTCGTCCTCCGAGCGCTCCAGGAGGCAGGCTTAAGAGTCGTGCTTTAAGGCCACCAGGTCAACCCGTCGAATCTACTGGGTTGACCTGGCGGCCGGTTTGCTTTCCGGCCACCAGGTCAACCCATTGGATTCGACGGGTTGACCTGGCGGCTGGTTTGCTTTCCGGCCACCAGGTCAACCCATTGGATTCGACGGGTTGACCTGGTGGCCGGTTTGCTTTCCGGCCCGGGTGTCACCCCACTCCCAGGGCAGCACGGCAGTGGTCTTGAGGACCACAGAGGGGGGCTTAATAGTCGAGAGGGAGCAGGTCCGGGGGAGGCTTAATAGTCGTCCCCCGGCCAGTCCGGGGGAGGCTTAATAGTCGTCCCCCGGGTACTCCGGGGGCCAGGCTTAATCGTCGTCCCCCCGGGCGCTCCAGGGGGAAAAGCTTAATAGTCCTCCCCCGAGGATAGGCTTAATAGGCGTCCCCCGGCCAGTCCGGGGGAGGCTTAATAGTCCTTCCAGGGGAGGCTTAATAGTCATCCCCCGGGCAGTCCGCGGGAGGCTTAATAGTCGTCCCCCGAGTGCTCCGGGGGGGGCAGGCTTAATAGTCGTTCCCCAGGCAGTCCGGGAGAGGCTTAAGAGTCATCCCCCCGACAGTGTGGGTGTGGGTGTGGGCGGGGGGGAGGCTTAGCAGTCGTCCCCAGGGCGGTCCGGGGGTGGGGGGAGGCCTCAGAGTCGTCCCTCCGAGAGCCGTGTCGGCGGCGGTGGCGGGTGTCAGGCTTTACATCCAGCCTCCGGAGGGTGAGCGTCCTCGGACGCGATGCAGCCGCCGCAGAGAGGCAGCCTCCGAGGCAGGGAGCGGAGCACCGAGGCTGGGGAGTGGGGAGCAGGAGCCGGGGGGGGGGAGGTGGGGGGCGTTCAGGACAACAGGTCAACCCCCGGGAAGCGGCTGTCAAATGTTCAAAGTCCCCACTCGGCCACCAGGTCAAGCCCCGGGAAGCGGCTGTAAAATGTTCAAAGTCCCCCCCGGGACAACAGGTCAAGCCCTGGGAGGCGGCTGTCAAATGTTCAAAGTCCCCACCGGGACAACAGGTCAAGCCCTGGGAGGCGGCTGTCAAATGTTCAAAGTCCCCACCGGGACAACAGGTCAACCCCCGGGAAGCGGCTGTCAAATTTTCAAAGTCCCCGTTCGGCCACCAGGTCAACCCGCTGAATCTACTGGGTTGACCTGGCGGCCGGTTTGCTTTCCGGCCACCAGGTCAACCCATTGGATTCGACGGGTTGACCTGGCGACCGGTTTGCTTTCCGGCCACCAGGTCAACCCATTGGATTCGACGGGTTGACCTGGTGGCCGGTTTGCTTTCCGGACCGGATGTCACCCCACTCCCAGGGCAGCGCGGCAGTGGTGCTGAGGACCGCAGAGGGGGGGCTTAATAGTCGAGAGGGAGCAGGTCCGGGGGAGGCTTAATAGTCGTCCCCCGAGGACTCCGGGGGCCAGGCTTAATAGTCGTCCCCCCCCCCCCCCCCCCGGGCGCTCCAGGGGGGAAAGCTTAATAGTCCTCCCCCGAGGACTCCGGGGGCAGGCTTAACAGTCGTCCGCCCCGGGCGCTCCAGCGGGAAAGCTTAATAGTCCTCCCCTGACAGTGTGTGTGTGTGTGGGAGGGAGGCTTAGCAGTCTTGCCCCGGGTGGTCCGGTGGGGGAGGCTTAGCAGTCATCCCCCGAGGACTCCGGGGGCAGGCTTAATAGTGGTTCCAGGGGAGGCTTAATAGTCTTCCCCCGGGCAGTCCGGGAGAGGCTTAATCGTCATCCCCCGACAGTGTGTGTGTGTGTGTGTGGGGGGGAGGCTTAGCAGTCTTCCCCCAGGCTGGGTGGGGGCCTGGCGGGAGGCGTCGCAGTCTTCCCCCGGGCGGTCCGGTGGGGGAGGCTTAGCAGTCGTCCCCAGGGCGGTCCGGGGGTGGGGTGGGGTGGGGGGCCTCACAGTCGTCCCTCGGAGAGCCGGGTCGGCGGCAGTGGTGGGTTTACGTCCAGCCTCCGGAGGGTGCGCGTCCTCGGAGGCGATGCAGGCGCCGCAGAGAGGCAGCCTCCGAGGCAGGGAGCGGAGCACCGAGGCTGGGGAGAGGGGAGCAGGAGCCGGGGGCTGGGGGTGGGGGTGGGGGGCGTTCAGGACAACCGGTCAAGCCCCGGAAGCAGCTGTCAAATGTTCCAAGTCCCCACTCGGCCACCAGGTCCACCCCAGTCTAGCAATGGGGTTGACCTGGCTGACGGCCGGTTAGTATCAAGGTAAACTCACCGTCGTCCACAGGAGGGCAGCTCTCAGGCCGGCCGGCTGCGGCTGACTCTGGGGCGGCGCCCGGTCCCGGCAGCGAGGGGCGGGGGGCGCGGAGCGAGACGGGGCTAACCGGGGGGGGGGGGCGCCTCCTGCGACTTTGGGGGCCGCGGGTCGTCAGTGGCGTGCAGGCCGGGCCTCTCCCGGGGGATTCGGGGGGGGCGGTCCTGCGGGCCGGGCGCAGGGGGCTCGGGCGAGCCCGGGCCGGTCCGCCCCGGGGCCGGGGTCTCCGCCTGCGGCTCAGGGGGGCGCGGGTCGTCGGGGGAGGAAGCCCGGGGGAGCTGCACACCGGCCCGCCAGGCCAGGCCTGGCCTGGATGGCCGCGGGGGGATTCGGGGCGGTCCCGCGGGCCGGGGGCCGGGCGCAGGGGAGGCGGGGGGTCCGAGCGAGTCCGTCCCGGGCCCGGGGCCTCCCCCTGCGGCTTTGGGGTCCGTGGGTCCCCGCTGGCGGAAGCCACTGGGAGCTGGACACCCGCCGTCCGTCCCGCCTGGCCAGGCCTGGCCTGGGTGGCCGCGGGGGGATTCGGGGCGGTCCCGCGGGCCGGCGGCCGGGCGCAGGGGAGGCGGGGGGTCCGAGCGAGTCGGTCCCGGGCCTGGGGTCTCCCCCTGCGGCTTTGGGGTCCGTGGGTCCCCGCTGGAGGAAGCCGCTGGGCGCTGGACACCCGCCGTCCGTCCCGCCTGGCCAGGCCTGGCCTGGGTGGCCGCGGGGGGATTCGGGGCGGTCCCGCGGGCCGGCGGCCGGGCGCAGGGGGTCCGAGCGAGTCCGTCCCAGGCCCGGGGCCTCCCCCTGCGGCTTTGGGGTCCGTGGGTCCCCGCTGGAGGAAGCCGCTGGGCGCTGGACACCCGCCGTCCGTCCCGCCTGGCCAGGCCTGGCCTGGGTGGCCGCGGGGGGGGATTCGGGGCGGACCTGCGGGCCGGCGGCCGGGAGGGTCCGGGCCAGTCCGCCCCATGCCCGGCGTCTCCCCCAGCGGCTTCGGTGGCCCCGGGGGGGGTCCTCCGCGGAGGAAGCCGGGTGGGTGGGGAGCCGGACCCCAGGCGCCCAGACCCGTGACCTGCGGCCGCGACCTCCGACTCGGCAGGAGCGACGAGGGGCTTTCCGGCCCGTCCCCCCCTCTCCTTCCCCCCCAGAAAAGGAGAGAGAGCTGACTCGGACCGGGAAAAGCTGCCTACGGCACCTGGGATTCCCAGGCGGTCACCCATCCAAGTACTAGCCAGGCCCGGGACGGTTTACCTTCCGAGATCGGACGGGATCGGGGGCGTTCGGTCCGGTATGGCCGTAGGCACCCGGCCCCGCGCCTCCTCGCCCGCTTTCCCCTGCCGACGCCCGGGCCTGCCGCACGGTGAGCCCCGGTCGGACTGCCCCCCCCCCTGCGGCAGGGCCCCCGTCTCTCGCGGGCCCGGTCCTTTTTTCCTTTTCGAGCTCCGGGGCCCGGGCTGGCCGCCAGAGCCCCTCCGCCCGCCCTCCCCGGCGTCGGGGAAAATACTGTCCCGGACTTCCAGTGCGCCCGATCCTGTCAGCCGGGGGGTGGGGAGGGGCAGTCCCTCGCTGCGGCCGGGGAGGGTGAGCCCAGGGCGGCTTGCCTGCCGTGCGAGGCCCCTCTCGGCCACCAGGTCAACCCCGAGTCGAAAGGGCTGAAAAATTTTCAGAGTCCCCTCCCGGGCACCAGGTCAACCCGTGGAATCGGACGGGTTCACCTGCTGGCCGGTTCGCTTCCCGGCCACCAGGTCAACCCCTAGGTTGCCGACCGGCCTACCCAGTGGCCGGTTTGCTTTCCGGCCACCAGGTCAACCCCTAGGGGTTTTAACGGGGGCACGCCCGGTGGCCTCTTTCCCGTCCGGTCACCAGGTCAACCCGGATCTCCCTCCTTCCCTGGGCGTCCCCTCCTCGGAGGCGTCAGGTTCCATTTCCCCCCCCCCCCAGACTTCCAGGGGCCCGATCCAGTCGGCCGGGAGGCAGTCCCTCGCTGCGGCCGGGGAGGGTGAGCCCAGGGCGGCCTGGTCCATGTCTCTAGTGGGCCCGATCCTTTTTTTTTTTTTCGAGCTCCGGGGCCAGGCCCGCCCGGGCAGCCCTCCTCGGAGGCGTGGGGCGATTCCCCCCCCCCCCAGACTTCCAGGGGCCCGATCCTGTCGGCCGGGAGGCAGTCCCTCGCTGCGGCCGGGGAGGGTCAGCCCAGGGCGGCTTGCCTGCCGTGCGAGTCCCCTCTCGGCCACCAGGTCAACCGCGAGTCGAAAGGGCTGAAAAATTTTCAGAGTCCCCTCCCGGGCACCAGGTCAACCCGTGGAATCGAACGGGTTCACCTGCTGGCCGGTTCGCTTCCCGGCCACCAGGTCAACCCGTGGAATCGGACGGGTTCACCGGCTGGCCGGTTCGCTTTCCGGCCACCAGGTCAACCCCTAGGTTTTAAGGGGGGGACGCCCGGTGGCCTCTTTCCCGTCCGGTCACCAGGTCAACCCGGATCTCCCTCCTTCCCTGGGCGCCCCCTCCTCGGAGGCGTCAGGTTCCATTCTTTTTTCCAGACTTCCAGGGGCCCGATCCAGTCGGCCGGGTGGCAGTCCCTCGCTGCGGCCGGGGAGGGTGAGCCCAGGGCGGCTTGCCTGCCGTGCGAGTCCCCTCTCGGCCACCAGGTCAACCCCGAGTCGAAAGGGCTGAAAAATTTTCAGAGTCCCCTCCCGGGCACCAGGTCAACCCGTGGAATCGAACGGGTTCACCTGCTGGCCGGTTCGCTTCCCGGCCACCAGGTCAACCCGTGGAATCGGACGGGTTCACCGGCTGGCCGGTTCGCTTTCCGGCCACCAGGTCAACCCCTAGGTTTTAAGGGGGGGGGGACGCCCGGTGGCCTCTTTCCCGTCCGGTCAGCAGGTCAACCCGGATCTCCCTCCTTCCCTGGGTGCCCCCTCCTCGGAGGCGTCAGGTTCCATTCTTTTTTCCAGACTTCCAGGGGCCCGATCCAGTCGGCCGGGTGGCAGTCCCTCGCTGCGGCCGGGGAGGGTGAGCCCAGGGCGGCTTGCCTGCCGTGCGAGTCCCCTCTCGGCCACCAGGTCAACCCCGAGTCGAAAGGGCTGAAAAATTTTCAGAGTCCCCTCCCGGGCACCAGGTCAACCCGTGGAATCGAACGGGTTCACCTGCTGGCCGGTTCGCTTCCCGGGCACCAGGTCAACCCGTGGAATCGAACGGGTTCACCTGCTGGCCGGTTCGCTTCCCGGGCACCAGGTCAACCCGTGGAATCGAACGGGTTCACCTGCTGGCCGGTTCGCTTCCCGGGCACCAGGTCAACCCGTGGAATCGAACGGGTTCACCTGCTGGCCGGTTCGCTTTCCGGCCACCAGGTCAACCCCTAGGTTTTAAGGGGGGGGGGACGCCCGGTGGCCTCTTTCCCGTCCGGTCAGCAGGTCAACCCGGATCTCCCTCCTTCCCTGGGCGCCCCCTCCTCGGAGGCGTCAGGTTCCATTCTTTTTTCCAGACTTCCAGGGGCCCGATCCAGTCGACCGGGAGGCAGTCCCTCGCTGCGGCCGGGGAGGGTGAGCCCAGGGCGGCTTGCCTGCCGTGCGAGTCCCCTCTCGGCCACCAGGTCAACCCCGAGTCGAAAGGGCTGAAAAATTTTCAGAGTCCCCTCCCGGGCACCAGGTCAACCCGTGGAATCGAACGGGTTCACCTGCTGGCCGGTTCGCTTCCCGGGCACCAGGTCAACCCGTGGAATCGAACGGGTTCACCTGCTGGCCGGTTCGCTTCCCGGGCACCAGGTCAACCCGTGGAATCGAACGGGTTCACCTGCTGGCCGGTTCGCTTTCCGGCCACCAGGTCAACCCCTAGGTTTTAAGGGGGGGGACGCCCGGTGGCCTCTTTCCCGTCCGGTCAGCAGGTCAACCCGGATCTCCCTCCTTCCCTGGGCGCCCCCTCCTCGGAGGCGTCAGGTTCCATTCTTTTTTCCAGACTTCCAGGGGCCCGATCCAGTCGGCCGGGTGGCAGTCC
>NW_027053222.1:17500-25000 GCF_011386835.1 Chrysemys picta bellii | reverse complement strand
TCCCCCCGGGCGCTCCAGGGGGAAAAGCTTAATAGTCCTCCCCCGAGGATAGGCTTAATAGGCGTCCCCCGGCCAGTCCGGGGGAGGCTTAATAGTCCTTCCAGGGGAGGCTTAATAGTCATCCCCCGGGCAGTCCGCGGGAGGCTTAATAGTCGTCCCCCGAGTGCTCCGGGGGGGGCAGGCTTAATAGTCGTTCCCCAGGCAGTCCGGGAGAGGCTTAAGAGTCATCCCCCGACAGTGTGGGTGTGGGTGTGGGCGGGGGGGAGGCTTAGCAGTCGTCCCCAGGGCGGTCCGGGGGTGGGGGGAGGCCTCAGAGTCGTCCCTCCGAGAGCCGTGTCGGCGGCGGTGGCGGGTGTCAGGCTTTACATCCAGCCTCCGGAGGGTGAGCGTCCTCGGACGCGATGCAGCCGCCGCAGAGAGGCAGCCTCCGAGGCAGGGAGCGGAGCACCGAGGCTGGGGAGTGGGGAGCAGGAGCCGGGGGGGGGGAGGTGGGGGGCGTTCAGGACAACAGGTCAACCCCCGGGAAGCGGCTGTCAAATGTTCAAAGTCCCCACTCGGCCACCAGGTCAAGCCCCGGGAAGCGGCTGTAAAATGTTCAAAGTCCCCCCCGGGACAACAGGTCAAGCCCTGGGAGGCGGCTGTCAAATGTTCAAAGTCCCCACCGGGACAACAGGTCAAGCCCTGGGAGGCGGCTGTCAAATGTTCAAAGTCCCCACCGGGACAACAGGTCAACCCCCGGGAAGCGGCTGTCAAATTTTCAAAGTCCCCGTTCGGCCACCAGGTCAACCCGCTGAATCTACTGGGTTGACCTGGCGGCCGGTTTGCTTTCCGGCCACCAGGTCAACCCATTGGATTCGACGGGTTGACCTGGCGACCGGTTTGCTTTCCGGCCACCAGGTCAACCCATTGGATTCGACGGGTTGACCTGGTGGCCGGTTTGCTTTCCGGACCGGATGTCACCCCACTCCCAGGGCAGCGCGGCAGTGGTGCTGAGGACCGCAGAGGGGGGGCTTAATAGTCGAGAGGGAGCAGGTCCGGGGGAGGCTTAATAGTCGTCCCCCGAGGACTCCGGGGGCCAGGCTTAATAGTCGTCCCCCCCCCCCCCCCCCCCGGGCGCTCCAGGGGGGAAAGCTTAATAGTCCTCCCCCGAGGACTCCGGGGGCAGGCTTAACAGTCGTCCGCCCCGGGCGCTCCAGCGGGAAAGCTTAATAGTCCTCCCCTGACAGTGTGTGTGTGTGTGGGAGGGAGGCTTAGCAGTCTTGCCCCGGGTGGTCCGGTGGGGGAGGCTTAGCAGTCATCCCCCGAGGACTCCGGGGGCAGGCTTAATAGTGGTTCCAGGGGAGGCTTAATAGTCTTCCCCCGGGCAGTCCGGGAGAGGCTTAATCGTCATCCCCCGACAGTGTGTGTGTGTGTGTGTGGGGGGGAGGCTTAGCAGTCTTCCCCCAGGCTGGGTGGGGGCCTGGCGGGAGGCGTCGCAGTCTTCCCCCGGGCGGTCCGGTGGGGGAGGCTTAGCAGTCGTCCCCAGGGCGGTCCGGGGGTGGGGTGGGGTGGGGGGCCTCACAGTCGTCCCTCGGAGAGCCGGGTCGGCGGCAGTGGTGGGTTTACGTCCAGCCTCCGGAGGGTGCGCGTCCTCGGAGGCGATGCAGGCGCCGCAGAGAGGCAGCCTCCGAGGCAGGGAGCGGAGCACCGAGGCTGGGGAGAGGGGAGCAGGAGCCGGGGGCTGGGGGTGGGGGTGGGGGGCGTTCAGGACAACCGGTCAAGCCCCGGGAAGCAGCTGTCAAATGTTCCAAGTCCCCACTCGGCCACCAGGTCCACCCCAGTCTAGCAATGGGGTTGACCTGGCTGACGGCCGGTTAGTATCAAGGTAAACTCACCGTCGTCCACAGGAGGGCAGCTCTCAGGCCGGCCGGCTGCGGCTGACTCTGGGGCGGCGCCCGGTCCCGGCAGCGAGGGGCGGGGGGCGCGGAGCGAGACGGGGCTAACCGGGGGGGGGGGGGCGCCTCCTGCGACTTTGGGGGCCGCGGGTCGTCAGTGGCGTGCAGGCCGGGCCTCTCCCGGGGGATTCGGGGGGGCGGTCCTGCGGGCCGGGCGCAGGGGGCTCGGGCGAGCCCGGGCCGGTCCGCCCCGGGGCCGGGGTCTCCGCCTGCGGCTCAGGGGGGCGCGGGTCGTCGGGGGAGGAAGCCCGGGGGAGCTGCACACCGGCCCGCCAGGCCAGGCCTGGCCTGGATGGCCGCGGGGGGATTCGGGGCGGTCCCGCGGGCCGGGGGCCGGGCGCAGGGGAGGCGGGGGGTCCGAGCGAGTCCGTCCCGGGCCCGGGGCCTCCCCCTGCGGCTTTGGGGTCCGTGGGTCCCCGCTGGCGGAAGCCACTGGGAGCTGGACACCCGCCGTCCGTCCCGCCTGGCCAGGCCTGGCCTGGGTGGCCGCGGGGGGATTCGGGGCGGTCCCGCGGGCCGGCGGCCGGGCGCAGGGGAGGCGGGGGGTCCGAGCGAGTCGGTCCCGGGCCTGGGGTCTCCCCCTGCGGCTTTGGGGTCCGTGGGTCCCCGCTGGAGGAAGCCGCTGGGCGCTGGACACCCGCCGTCCGTCCCGCCTGGCCAGGCCTGGCCTGGGTGGCCGCGGGGGGATTCGGGGCGGTCCCGCGGGCCGGCGGCCGGGCGCAGGGGGTCCGAGCGAGTCCGTCCCAGGCCCGGGGCCTCCCCCTGCGGCTTTGGGGTCCGTGGGTCCCCGCTGGAGGAAGCCGCTGGGCGCTGGACACCCGCCGTCCGTCCCGCCTGGCCAGGCCTGGCCTGGGTGGCCGCGGGGGGGGATTCGGGGCGGACCTGCGGGCCGGCGGCCGGGAGGGTCCGGGCCAGTCCGCCCCATGCCCGGCGTCTCCCCCAGCGGCTTCGGTGGCCCCGGGGGGGGTCCTCCGCGGAGGAAGCCGGGTGGGTGGGGAGCCGGACCCCAGGCGCCCAGACCCGTGACCTGCGGCCGCGACCTCCGACTCGGCAGGAGCGACGAGGGGCTTTCCGGCCCGTCCCCCCCTCTCCTTCCCCCCCAGAAAAGGAGAGAGAGCTGACTCGGACCGGGAAAAGCTGCCTACGGCACCTGGGATTCCCAGGCGGTCACCCATCCAAGTACTAGCCAGGCCCGGGACGGTTTACCTTCCGAGATCGGACGGGATCGGGGGCGTTCGGTCCGGTATGGCCGTAGGCACCCGGCCCCGCGCCTCCTCGCCCGCTTTCCCCTGCCGACGCCCGGGCCTGCCGCACGGTGAGCCCCGGTCGGACTGCCCCCCCCCCTGCGGCAGGGCCCCCGTCTCTCGCGGGCCCGGTCCTTTTTTCCTTTTCGAGCTCCGGGGCCCGGGCTGGCCGCCAGAGCCCCTCCGCCCGCCCTCCCCGGCGTCGGGGAAAATACTGTCCCGGACTTCCAGTGCGCCCGATCCTGTCAGCCGGGGGGTGGGGAGGGGCAGTCCCTCGCTGCGGCCGGGGAGGGTGAGCCCAGGGCGGCTTGCCTGCCGTGCGAGGCCCCTCTCGGCCACCAGGTCAACCCCGAGTCGAAAGGGCTGAAAAATTTTCAGAGTCCCCTCCCGGGCACCAGGTCAACCCGTGGAATCGGACGGGTTCACCTGCTGGCCGGTTCGCTTCCCGGCCACCAGGTCAACCCCTAGGTTGCCGACCGGCCTACCCAGTGGCCGGTTTGCTTTCCGGCCACCAGGTCAACCCCTAGGGGTTTTAACGGGGGCACGCCCGGTGGCCTCTTTCCCGTCCGGTCACCAGGTCAACCCGGATCTCCCTCCTTCCCTGGGCGTCCCCTCCTCGGAGGCGTCAGGTTCCATTTCCCCCCCCCCCCCCCAGACTTCCAGGGGCCCGATCCAGTCGGCCGGGAGGCAGTCCCTCGCTGCGGCCGGGGAGGGTGAGCCCAGGGCGGCCTGGTCCATGTCTCTAGTGGGCCCGATCCTTTTTTTTTTTTTCGAGCTCCGGGGCCAGGCCCGCCCGGGCAGCCCTCCTCGGAGGCGTGGGGCGATTCCCCCCCCCCCCCAGACTTCCAGGGGCCCGATCCTGTCGGCCGGGAGGCAGTCCCTCGCTGCGGCCGGGGAGGGTCAGCCCAGGGCGGCTTGCCTGCCGTGCGAGTCCCCTCTCGGCCACCAGGTCAACCGCGAGTCGAAAGGGCTGAAAAATTTTCAGAGTCCCCTCCCGGGCACCAGGTCAACCCGTGGAATCGAACGGGTTCACCTGCTGGCCGGTTCGCTTCCCGGCCACCAGGTCAACCCGTGGAATCGGACGGGTTCACCGGCTGGCCGGTTCGCTTTCCGGCCACCAGGTCAACCCCTAGGTTTTAAGGGGGGGACGCCCGGTGGCCTCTTTCCCGTCCGGTCACCAGGTCAACCCGGATCTCCCTCCTTCCCTGGGCGCCCCCTCCTCGGAGGCGTCAGGTTCCATTCTTTTTTCCAGACTTCCAGGGGCCCGATCCAGTCGGCCGGGTGGCAGTCCCTCGCTGCGGCCGGGGAGGGTGAGCCCAGGGCGGCTTGCCTGCCGTGCGAGTCCCCTCTCGGCCACCAGGTCAACCCCGAGTCGAAAGGGCTGAAAAATTTTCAGAGTCCCCTCCCGGGCACCAGGTCAACCCGTGGAATCGAACGGGTTCACCTGCTGGCCGGTTCGCTTCCCGGCCACCAGGTCAACCCGTGGAATCGGACGGGTTCACCGGCTGGCCGGTTCGCTTTCCGGCCACCAGGTCAACCCCTAGGTTTTAAGGGGGGGGGGACGCCCGGTGGCCTCTTTCCCGTCCGGTCAGCAGGTCAACCCGGATCTCCCTCCTTCCCTGGGTGCCCCCTCCTCGGAGGCGTCAGGTTCCATTCTTTTTTCCAGACTTCCAGGGGCCCGATCCAGTCGGCCGGGTGGCAGTCCCTCGCTGCGGCCGGGGAGGGTGAGCCCAGGGCGGCTTGCCTGCCGTGCGAGTCCCCTCTCGGCCACCAGGTCAACCCCGAGTCGAAAGGGCTGAAAAATTTTCAGAGTCCCCTCCCGGGCACCAGGTCAACCCGTGGAATCGAACGGGTTCACCTGCTGGCCGGTTCGCTTCCCGGGCACCAGGTCAACCCGTGGAATCGAACGGGTTCACCTGCTGGCCGGTTCGCTTCCCGGGCACCAGGTCAACCCGTGGAATCGAACGGGTTCACCTGCTGGCCGGTTCGCTTCCCGGGCACCAGGTCAACCCGTGGAATCGAACGGGTTCACCTGCTGGCCGGTTCGCTTTCCGGCCACCAGGTCAACCCCTAGGTTTTAAGGGGGGGGGGACGCCCGGTGGCCTCTTTCCCGTCCGGTCAGCAGGTCAACCCGGATCTCCCTCCTTCCCTGGGCGCCCCCTCCTCGGAGGCGTCAGGTTCCATTCTTTTTTCCAGACTTCCAGGGGCCCGATCCAGTCGACCGGGAGGCAGTCCCTCGCTGCGGCCGGGGAGGGTGAGCCCAGGGCGGCTTGCCTGCCGTGCGAGTCCCCTCTCGGCCACCAGGTCAACCCCGAGTCGAAAGGGCTGAAAAATTTTCAGAGTCCCCTCCCGGGCACCAGGTCAACCCGTGGAATCGAACGGGTTCACCTGCTGGCCGGTTCGCTTCCCGGGCACCAGGTCAACCCGTGGAATCGAACGGGTTCACCTGCTGGCCGGTTCGCTTCCCGGGCACCAGGTCAACCCGTGGAATCGAACGGGTTCACCTGCTGGCCGGTTCGCTTTCCGGCCACCAGGTCAACCCCTAGGTTTTAAGGGGGGGGACGCCCGGTGGCCTCTTTCCCGTCCGGTCAGCAGGTCAACCCGGATCTCCCTCCTTCCCTGGGCGCCCCCTCCTCGGAGGCGTCAGGTTCCATTCTTTTTTCCAGACTTCCAGGGGCCCGATCCAGTCGGCCGGGTGGCAGTCCCTCGCTGCGGCCGGGGAGGGTGAGCCCAGGGCGGCTTGCCTGCCGTGCGAGTCCCCTCTCGGCCACCAGGTCAACCCCGAGTCGAAAGGGCTGAAAAATTTTCAGAGTCCCCTCCCGGGCACCAGGTCAACCCGTGGAATCGAACGGGTTCACCTGCTGGCCGGTTCGCTTCCCGGGCACCAGGTCAACCCGTGGAATCGAACGGGTTCACCTGCTGGCCGGTTCGCTTCCCGGGCACCAGGTCAACCCGTGGAATCGAACGGGTTCACCTGCTGGCCGGTTCGCTTCCCGGGCACCAGGTCAACCCGTGGAATCGAAAGGGTTCACCTGCTGGCCGGTTCGCTTTCCGGCCACCAGGTCAACCCCTAGGTTTTAAGGGGGGGGACGCCCGGTGGCCTCTTTCCCGTCCGGTCAGCAGGTCAACCCGGATCTCCCTCCTTCCCTGGGCGCCCCCTCCTCGGAGGCGTCAGGTTCCATTCTTCTTTTTCCAGACTTCCAGGGGCCCGATCCAGTCGACCGGGAGGCAGTCCCTCGCTGCGGCCGGGGAAGGTGAGCCCAGGGCGGCCTGGTCCATGTCTCTAGTGGGCCCGATCCTTTTTTTTTTTCCGAGCTCCGGGGCCAGGCCCGCCCGGGCAGCCCTCCTCGGGGGCGTGGGGCGATTTCCCCCCCCCCCACCCCCAGACTTCCAGGGGCCCGATCCTGTCGGCCGGGAGGCAGTCCCTCGCTGCGGCCGGGGAGGGTCAGCCCAGGGCGGCCTGCTTGGCGGCCGGGTCCATGTCTCTAGTGGGCCCGATCCTTTTTTTCCCTTTTCCGGCTCCGGGGCCCGGGGTGCCCGGGTAGCCCTCCGCGGTGGCGTCGGCCAATTTTTTTTAAAATCAGACTTCCGTGGGCCCGATCCTGACGGCCGGGAGGCAGTCCCTCGCCGCGTCCGGGGACGGCGAGACGCTCGGCCACCGGGTCAACCCGGAGGAAGCGGGCTGGGGGAAGAAAAAAAAAAAAAAAGTTTTCCAAGTCCGAAAAATTTTCAAAGTCCCCTCTCGGCCACCAGGTCAACCCCTTTGGAGCGAATGGGTTGACCTGACGGCCGGTCGTCTCGCGGATGTCCGGAAGGGGTCGCCCCACGCCGTCTCGGCCGACCGAGGGAACCACGAGGTGGCGCCCAGTTCCAGTTTCGTACCGCCGAAGGCGGGGCTTTGGCTTTTTCGACCTGCCTTTCGAGGATTGTGTGAGGAGATTTCTGAGGACAGGTTTTTCAGAGCCTGTGAGAACCGGAGCTCAGCCTAGGGGATCAATCCGAGTATTGTACCCGACCCTGCCCGGCGTGGGAGGGGGGGAGCGGGCCCGTTTGAGGGCGGAGGCCAGCACCCGGCCCTCCGCCGAGACGGCCCGCTTTGCCCGGCTCTTAGCTCACGGGCCCCGCAGCGGCCGGGAGCCGAGCTCCGAGTGTCGGCGCCCCCCGGAGGGAGGGGGGGCCCGCTCCTCTCGCGCCCGCCGATCGATGTGGCGCTGACGTTCGCGACGGGAAGGGCCCTTCGCGGGCCGGCACCCCAACCGCGGGGCCGTCCGGTGTTCAGGCGGATGGGGACCCTCTTCCTTTTCGCGTGCACGGATCCAGGG
>NW_027053222.1:0-5000 GCF_011386835.1 Chrysemys picta bellii | reverse complement strand
CGGAGGGTGCGCGTCCTCGGAGGCGATGCAGGCGCCGCAGAGAGGCAGCCTCCGAGGCAGGGAGCGGAGCACCGAGGCTGGGGAGAGGGGAGCAGGAGCCGGGGGCTGGGGGTGGGGGTGGGGGGCGTTCAGGACAACCGGTCAAGCCCCGGGAAGCAGCTGTCAAATGTTCCAAGTCCCCACTCGGCCACCAGGTCCACCCCAGTCTAGCAATGGGGTTGACCTGGCTGACGGCCGGTTAGTATCAAGGTAAACTCACCGTCGTCCACAGGAGGGCAGCTCTCAGGCCGGCCGGCTGCGGCTGACTCTGGGGCGGCGCCCGGTCCCGGCAGCGAGGGGCGGGGGGCGCGGAGCGAGACGGGGCTAACCGGGGGGGGGGGGGCGCCTCCTGCGACTTTGGGGGCCGCGGGTCGTCAGTGGCGTGCAGGCCGGGCCTCTCCCGGGGGATTCGGGGGGGCGGTCCTGCGGGCCGGGCGCAGGGGGCTCGGGCGAGCCCGGGCCGGTCCGCCCCGGGGCCGGGGTCTCCGCCTGCGGCTCAGGGGGGCGCGGGTCGTCGGGGGAGGAAGCCCGGGGGAGCTGCACACCGGCCCGCCAGGCCAGGCCTGGCCTGGATGGCCGCGGGGGGATTCGGGGCGGTCCCGCGGGCCGGGGGCCGGGCGCAGGGGAGGCGGGGGGTCCGAGCGAGTCCGTCCCGGGCCCGGGGCCTCCCCCTGCGGCTTTGGGGTCCGTGGGTCCCCGCTGGCGGAAGCCACTGGGAGCTGGACACCCGCCGTCCGTCCCGCCTGGCCAGGCCTGGCCTGGGTGGCCGCGGGGGGATTCGGGGCGGTCCCGCGGGCCGGCGGCCGGGCGCAGGGGAGGCGGGGGGTCCGAGCGAGTCGGTCCCGGGCCTGGGGTCTCCCCCTGCGGCTTTGGGGTCCGTGGGTCCCCGCTGGAGGAAGCCGCTGGGCGCTGGACACCCGCCGTCCGTCCCGCCTGGCCAGGCCTGGCCTGGGTGGCCGCGGGGGGATTCGGGGCGGTCCCGCGGGCCGGCGGCCGGGCGCAGGGGGTCCGAGCGAGTCCGTCCCAGGCCCGGGGCCTCCCCCTGCGGCTTTGGGGTCCGTGGGTCCCCGCTGGAGGAAGCCGCTGGGCGCTGGACACCCGCCGTCCGTCCCGCCTGGCCAGGCCTGGCCTGGGTGGCCGCGGGGGGGGATTCGGGGCGGACCTGCGGGCCGGCGGCCGGGAGGGTCCGGGCCAGTCCGCCCCATGCCCGGCGTCTCCCCCAGCGGCTTCGGTGGCCCCGGGGGGGGTCCTCCGCGGAGGAAGCCGGGTGGGTGGGGAGCCGGACCCCAGGCGCCCAGACCCGTGACCTGCGGCCGCGACCTCCGACTCGGCAGGAGCGACGAGGGGCTTTCCGGCCCGTCCCCCCCTCTCCTTCCCCCCCAGAAAAGGAGAGAGAGCTGACTCGGACCGGGAAAAGCTGCCTACGGCACCTGGGATTCCCAGGCGGTCACCCATCCAAGTACTAGCCAGGCCCGGGACGGTTTACCTTCCGAGATCGGACGGGATCGGGGGCGTTCGGTCCGGTATGGCCGTAGGCACCCGGCCCCGCGCCTCCTCGCCCGCTTTCCCCTGCCGACGCCCGGGCCTGCCGCACGGTGAGCCCCGGTCGGACTGCCCCCCCCCCTGCGGCAGGGCCCCCGTCTCTCGCGGGCCCGGTCCTTTTTTCCTTTTCGAGCTCCGGGGCCCGGGCTGGCCGCCAGAGCCCCTCCGCCCGCCCTCCCCGGCGTCGGGGAAAATACTGTCCCGGACTTCCAGTGCGCCCGATCCTGTCAGCCGGGGGGTGGGGAGGGGCAGTCCC
This sequence comes from Chrysemys picta bellii, assembly GCF_011386835.1. Lineage (NCBI taxonomy): Eukaryota > Metazoa > Chordata > Testudines > Emydidae > Chrysemys > Chrysemys picta. The sequence continues at coordinate 3,163 of NW_027053222.1, read as the reverse complement.
TCGCTGCGGCCGGGGAGGGTGAGCCCAGGGCGGCTTGCCTGCCGTGCGAGGCCCCTCTCGGCCACCAGGTCAACCCCGAGTCGAAAGGGCTGAAAAATTTTCAGAGTCCCCTCCCGGGCACCAGGTCAACCCGTGGAATCGGACGGGTTCACCTGCTGGCCGGTTCGCTTCCCGGCCACCAGGTCAACCCCTAGGTTGCCGACCGGCCTACCCAGTGGCCGGTTTGCTTTCCGGCCACCAGGTCAACCCCTAGGGGTTTTAACGGGGGCACGCCCGGTGGCCTCTTTCCCGTCCGGTCACCAGGTCAACCCGGATCTCCCTCCTTCCCTGGGCGTCCCCTCCTCGGAGGCGTCAGGTTCCATTTCCCCCCCCCCCCCAGACTTCCAGGGGCCCGATCCAGTCGGCCGGGAGGCAGTCCCTCGCTGCGGCCGGGGAGGGTGAGCCCAGGGCGGCCTGGTCCATGTCTCTAGTGGGCCCGATCCTTTTTTTTTTTTTCGAGCTCCGGGGCCAGGCCCGCCCGGGCAGCCCTCCTCGGAGGCGTGGGGCGATTCCCCCCCCCCCCCAGACTTCCAGGGGCCCGATCCTGTCGGCCGGGAGGCAGTCCCTCGCTGCGGCCGGGGAGGGTCAGCCCAGGGCGGCTTGCCTGCCGTGCGAGTCCCCTCTCGGCCACCAGGTCAACCGCGAGTCGAAAGGGCTGAAAAATTTTCAGAGTCCCCTCCCGGGCACCAGGTCAACCCGTGGAATCGAACGGGTTCACCTGCTGGCCGGTTCGCTTCCCGGCCACCAGGTCAACCCGTGGAATCGGACGGGTTCACCGGCTGGCCGGTTCGCTTTCCGGCCACCAGGTCAACCCCTAGGTTTTAAGGGGGGGACGCCCGGTGGCCTCTTTCCCGTCCGGTCACCAGGTCAACCCGGATCTCCCTCCTTCCCTGGGCGCCCCCTCCTCGGAGGCGTCAGGTTCCATTCTTTTTTCCAGACTTCCAGGGGCCCGATCCAGTCGGCCGGGTGGCAGTCCCTCGCTGCGGCCGGGGAGGGTGAGCCCAGGGCGGCTTGCCTGCCGTGCGAGTCCCCTCTCGGCCACCAGGTCAACCCCGAGTCGAAAGGGCTGAAAAATTTTCAGAGTCCCCTCCCGGGCACCAGGTCAACCCGTGGAATCGAACGGGTTCACCTGCTGGCCGGTTCGCTTCCCGGCCACCAGGTCAACCCGTGGAATCGGACGGGTTCACCGGCTGGCCGGTTCGCTTCGCTTCCCGGGCACCAGGTCAACCCGTGGAATCGAACGGGTTCACCTGCTGGCCGGTTCGCTTCCCGGGCACCAGGTCAACCCGTGGAATCGAACGGGTTCACCTGCTGGCCGGTTCGCTTTCCGGCCACCAGGTCAACCCCTAGGTTTTAAGGGGGGGGACGCCCGGTGGCCTCTTTCCCGTCCGGTCAGCAGGTCAACCCGGATCTCCCTCCTTCCCTGGGCGCCCCCTCCTCGGAGGCGTCAGGTTCCATTCTTTTTTCCAGACTTCCAGGGGCCCGATCCAGTCGGCCGGGTGGCAGTCCCTCGCTGCGGCCGGGGAGGGTGAGCCCAGGGCGGCTTGCCTGCCGTGCGAGTCCCCTCTCGGCCACCAGGTCAACCCCGAGTCGAAAGGGCTGAAAAATTTTCAGAGTCCCCTCCCGGGCACCAGGTCAACCCGTGGAATCGAACGGGTTCACCTGCTGGCCGGTTCGCTTCCCGGGCACCAGGTCAACCCGTGGAATCGAACGGGTTCACCTGCTGGCCGGTTCGCTTCCCGGGCACCAGGTCAACCCGTGGAATCGAACGGGTTCACCTGCTGGCCGGTTCGCTTCCCGGGCACCAGGTCAACCCGTGGAATCGAAAGGGTTCACCTGCTGGCCGGTTCGCTTTCCGGCCACCAGGTCAACCCCTAGGTTTTAAGGGGGGGGACGCCCGGTGGCCTCTTTCCCGTCCGGTCAGCAGGTCAACCCGGATCTCCCTCCTTCCCTGGGCGCCCCCTCCTCGGAGGCGTCAGGTTCCATTCTTCTTTTTCCAGACTTCCAGGGGCCCGATCCAGTCGACCGGGAGGCAGTCCCTCGCTGCGGCCGGGGAAGGTGAGCCCAGGGCGGCCTGGTCCATGTCTCTAGTGGGCCCGATCCTTTTTTTTTTTCCGAGCTCCGGGGCCAGGCCCGCCCGGGCAGCCCTCCTCGGGGGCGTGGGGCGATTTCCCCCCCCCCCACCCCCAGACTTCCAGGGGCCCGATCCTGTCGGCCGGGAGGCAGTCCCTCGCTGCGGCCGGGGAGGGTCAGCCCAGGGCGGCCTGCTTGGCGGCCGGGTCCATGTCTCTAGTGGGCCCGATCCTTTTTTTCCCTTTTCCGGCTCCGGGGCCCGGGGTGCCCGGGTAGCCCTCCGCGGTGGCGTCGGCCAATTTTTTTTAAAATCAGACTTCCGTGGGCCCGATCCTGACGGCCGGGAGGCAGTCCCTCGCCGCGTCCGGGGACGGCGAGACGCTCGGCCACCGGGTCAACCCGGAGGAAGCGGGCTGGGGGAAGAAAAAAAAAAAAAGTTTTCCAAGTCCGAAAAATTTTCAAAGTCCCCTCTCGGCCACCAGGTCAACCCCTTTGGAGCGAATGGGTTGACCTGACGGCCGGTCGTCTCGCGGATGTCCGGAAGGGGTCGCCCCACGCCGTCTCGGCCGACCGAGGGAACCACGAGGTGGCGCCCAGTTCCAGTTTCGTACCGCCGAAGGCGGGGCTTTGGCTTTTTCGACCTGCCTTTCGAGGATTGTGTGAGGAGATTTCTGAGGACAGGTTTTTCAGAGCCTGTGAGAACCGGAGCTCAGCCTAGGGGATCAATCCGAGTATTGTACCCGACCCTGCCCGGCGTGGGAGGGGGGGAGCGGGCCCGTTTGAGGGCGGAGGCCAGCACCCGGCCCTCCGCCGAGACGGCCCGCTTTGCCCGGCTCTTAGCTCACGGGCCCCGCAGCGGCCGGGAGCCGAGCTCCGAGTGTCGGCGCCCCCCGGAGGGAGGGGGGGCCCGCTCCTCTCGCGCCCGCCGATCGATGTGGCGCTGACGTTCGCGACGGGAAGGGCCCTTCGCGGGCCGGCACCCCAACCGCGGGGCCGTCCGGTGTTCAGGCGGATGGGGACCCTCTTCCTTTTCGCGTGCACGGATCCAGGG
>NW_027053221.1:0-45000 GCF_011386835.1 Chrysemys picta bellii | reverse complement strand
TGATACGGAGCTGGCGCATCACATTGGCCGTGACGTCCTCCTGCTGCAAGGGAACGAGAACCTGTCTGAGACTCAGACGCCTCCGAGGAATCAGGGGGAATTAACGGCCCCTGGAACCAGCAGCATTTCCACCCAGCCCCTGCCCACCTCTGAGGGATGGATTCCCCCTCCTGACCCCCAGGATGGAGTCTTGTTGTCCTTCCTAGTGACCTCCAGTGGCAACCCCCCTCCTTGTACGGGGAGCTCCTGCCACCTCCCCGTCAGTGCCCCTGACAGCTGTTCCACCTCCAATCCACAGCTCAAGTTCTCAGACCCCTCTCTTCCAGCCCCACCCAGGTTGGGTAGGGAGGGGACTGTAGCGGGGGGGGCAGGAGGGATTCTGGTAGCAGTGAAGTGGGATGTGGGGAGGTTGAGACCTTTCCCCAAGTCACCCCAGCCACTAATGCTGAAGCAGCAGGATGGCAGCCCTGGTGAATGGGACGGATCGGCAGCCCCTGCTGACTGAATCCTCCTGTTCTCTCCAGCAGGGCCGTCTTTAGAAAGGGCGGGGCCCAATTCGAACCTTTTTGGTGGGGCCCCGGCAGGGATGACTAACAAAAAAAATAATGTAAAAAAAAAGCCTTTCATTTCTTCCATGTATTATTTACTTTCCATAACTATATAAATAATAAAATTATATATTCTGTACATTGCATCATATATGCTGTTGATCGGTTATTAATGAGCTCCATTTCACATGTCTGGGTCGCCGCCACGCCCTGGGGGGTCAGGGCCCAGGGCTCCCCTGCTTCTACCGCCCCGGCCCTTTAAATAGCCGCAGGAACTCTGGGGAAGCAGCGGGGCTCCAGTGGCTATTTAAAGGGCCGGGTTGGTAGAGGCAGCGGGAGCCCCGGACTTTTTAAATAGCCCCCAGAGCCCCGCAGTCCTACCCCAGGGCTCCAGCAGTGGGGGTCTGGTGGCAACTTAAAGGGCCTGGGGCTCCGGCCCCTGCTGGGAGCCCTAGGTCCTTTAAATTGCCCCCTGGGGAAGCCGAGCCACCCTGGTGTAAGGGGACTGTTGCCCCCTTACTAACACTCAGTGGGGGTGTTTTGGTTGGCTAGCTCCCAGCACTAAAAGGGGAAGGGTCGATGGCAAATCAGGAGCCTGAGACTGACAGTCCCCAGGTACAATGGGGAGAGGCCAATGCTCCAGATCAGCCTGATTGACAGGGCGGGCAGGCTAATCAGGGAGTCAGGAGGCCAGAGGGGGTCCCGTCCTCCCTGTGAACTGGAATGGCCTGAGTCAGACAGGGTGGGGCCGAGCTAAGGAGAGAGCAGGGGCCTGAGCTAAGCTGCTGGAAGCAGAGCGGCAGCCCCAAAGCCAGAGCACAGCCAGAGAGAGCAGAGCTGCCCTGGGAGCAGAGCTGCAGCAACCAGAGCCAGAGGGGCCAGACAAGCAGCCAGGGAGCAGGTCAGAGCTGGGAGCAGAGTCACAGAAGCAGCCTGCAGAGCAGTGCTGTGCTGGGGGCAGAGCTGCAGCAACCAGAGCCAGAGAGGCCAGAGAAGCAGCCCAGGGAGCTGAAGGCAGAGCAGCAGCAGCAGCCGTGCTGAGGCCGAGTGGAGCTGGAGCAGAGGCTGGAGCAGTCCGGAGCTGGGTCTGGGGCAGTCCGGAGCCGTGCGCAGTCCGAGTGCGGTGAGCAGCTGGGGAGAGTGAGGGGGACCCTGGGCAGTGGGCCCAGCACAGGGAGACGCCTCAGCCAAGAGGCCTTGCAAGCCAGACTTGCAGGGGGATCATAACCCCGACCGGGCGGGGGCGACGCTGGAAAAAGGGTCCTGCCACCTAGAGCCTGAGAGCGTGTGGCCACCACCGGAGCAAGTGTCCAACCCACAGCGTCCCTGCAGCACAGACAGGGCCTGAGAAGCAGGCCTGGGACCTACAAGGAACAGACTGAACTGCCCTGACGTTCCAGAGACACTGTTTGTAATGTTCCCTGCCACAGAGCGGGGTGATGTGTTTTCCTTTAACCTTTCCCATTTTTCCTTATTCTTTTTTAAAATTAATTGTTAATTAAACAACTTGTATTTGCTTTAAATTGTATGAAATGATCAGTGGGTCAGGGAGGTGCCCAGTGCAGAGAGAGTACCCCGGAGTGGGGACACCCTAGCCCCTGTCCTGGGTGACCCCCGCAGGGTTGGGGGTCGAGCCCCCCAGGAATCCTGGGCCCAGCCTTGTCGGGGTTTATGAGGACTCTGCCAGACAGGAGAGTGGAAGGGGAGCCCTCAAGGGCAGGGAGGCCTCTGGGTAAAGGAAGTGGGAGCGAGGACTCGGATCCTTTCGCTAGCCCACTTCACCGGGGTAGTGCAGAAACCAGGAAAGTTCCCCACAATAGCGGGACCATTCCCCCGCTTACACTGGTACAGCGCACCGGCTCTTGCCGGTACACCGTACCGGGGCTTGGGCCCGGGGCCTGATTCAGGGGAATTGGTTGAATTGGCCTAAAGCCGGCCCTGGTGGGGGTATGGCCACAGCGCCGCAGGGAGGGGAACCCTGAGGTATGGGGGCTGGGGTGGGTACTGGGAGTTCCTCCTGAAGGGACGGGGGTTGGCCAAGGTCACTCAGCCCCGGGGTGTGGGAGGGGGACTGACTGAGGGCACTCAGAGCCCCAGGAAGTGGGGGGGGGGGCCTGAGGGGAGGGACTGGCCAGGGGCACTCAGACCTCGGGGGAGGGGCTGTCCTCGGGTGGGGGGGGGGGGCACTCACAGCCCCAGGAGGTGGGTGGGGGAGGGGCGCACAGGATTTCAGGAATTCCCTGGCAGTGAAGAGCTGCTGGCGGCAGGGAGGAGCCAGTCGTGACAATCCCCACTTGGGATCCCTGACTGGGCTAGTGGCTATGGGGGCCCGTGGCCAAGCTGCAGTGGAAGGTGACCTGAAGGAAATGCCTCGGCCTCCAGCTAGGAAGGGCCTGGGCCAGCAATGACCCACCGCGCAGTGTCCCAGCTCCCTGCCCCACACCTGCGGGGCACGGCCCCTCCTCTGTAGGGAGGTTGGCATGTACCTTAGTGCTGCTTCCTCCATCCCCAAAGGCCTCTCCCAGCCAGTCTCTGGCAACCCCTGCCGTTCAGTACGCACATTACCCTGCTGTGACATACCGGGGGGGGGGAACCCCTCGGGGATAGGGGGGCTGTCACACAGCTGGGCAATTTAACCCGGCTGGGCAGGAGTGACTGTCTCCCTGGAGCTGGGGTCTCAGCCCAGGTGTCTCTCTGCCCTTCCCCCCAGTAGCGCCCCACATTGAGTTCCAGCCCCACATTCACACCCACAAGTGCTGGTGGGTTCCAATCCCAGCTGAACACGCCCACCCGGCCCTAGTGCAGAGCAGAAGGGCCCAGAGCTGCCCCACAGACCCTCTGGCTCTCCGAGCCAGCTCTTACCCATCACTGCAGCACGTCTGGCCCATGCTGAACGCTGCTGCTCTATGCAGAGAGGCTGGCACTTCTCGCTCCTGCCGTACGAGGGGCAGGTGCTGCTACCGACTGCTCCCCCCTATCCCCCGCCCTGCTGCGCTCTGGGGATGCTGCCCTGCTGTGGAGCTCTCAGGTGTCTTGAACTGGAATTTGTTTGGAGAGAAACTGCTAAGGAGCCTTATCAGCCCCGAGCAGAGAGTACCTGGGAGCCTGCCTGGGTCGGGCGGGTCTGGTACAGCCTCCCCCCAGATAAGGCTCTTCCCTGGACCTGCCACTCATTGGAATCTGGAACGATTCCCTCCGAGGTAACACCCGGGGCAGCCAGGGCAGGGCAGGGTACGGCCTGCTCCCCTGGAGCGTTAGGGCTTTCAGGAGTCAGAGGTGCCAGCAGAGCAGGTTGTACGTTAAAGCAGCGAAGGCAGTTGGGGGGCAGAGGAATTGGGTGCTTTGCCATTGCACTTGATCAGCTCAATTTGAAAATTCTTTCAAAGGAAATCCAGATGTATACATCTGACTGGGGTACATGTACACACATACACACGCACACTCACATGTGCACACACTCATGTGCACATACACGTACACACATACATACGCACATGTACACATACACATATATACAGACGTACACATACACGCACACACGCTGTCCCTGGAGCGCCCCAGGATGCGACTGACGGGGTGGCTGGCTATTATGGAGGCAGAAGGGGGTTGGGAGAAAATAATCAAGAAGAACTTTTGCTGAAAATGCAAACCTAAGCTGGAAATCTGTGCAGGGCTGGGTCAGCGAAAATGATCTTTTGAGCTGTTCTTATTAACCGTGGTCCTGTACTTCCTGGTTTGCGTCGGACCCAGGCAGGAGACTGGGCTGCTCTGAGCTGTAGAAGCCATTGGAATGAGCCAGGTCGGAATGAGCCAGGCCCTCAGAGCCTTCTGCCACCAATCGCCCCAGCAGTCACTGATCCAAACCAAAGCACGTCCTTCCAGTCAGGCAGTTTCATATGCACACGTCAAACCCTTGGTTTGCCACTCAGACACCACGGTGATGGGCACAGTAAGGCCCGAGAGACGCTAAACAGGCAGACAGACAAGGAAATAGTGGCCCTGCCTACAGGTGTGTGTGTGGTGCAAACGGATGAACACCAGTTGCTGGCTGAAGGCACAACCTTAATTCCTGCATCTCCTGTCTGTCAGCTATCGTTCGCTTGGCAGCCAGAGCTCCGATTTCTAACGCAGCGTTTTGCTCTGGCCTATTGTAGTTCTCATGTCCGGGGGCGCCTTGGCCCCTGCTATCAGGAGCGGTGCTAAGGAGGCTGCTTTTCAAAGGTCCTTAAGTAGGGTTGTCAACTTTCTACTTGCACAAAACCAAACGCCCTTGACCCAACCCCTTTCATGCCCTTCCCCAAGGCCCCACCCCCACTCACTCCAGCCCAGCCCACCTCTCTCAGTCGTTCGCTCTCACACCCTCACTCACTTTCACTGGGCTGGAGCTGGGGGTTGGAGTGCAGGGAGGGGTGAGGGCTCCGGTGGGGATGCGAGCTCTGGGATTGGGCTGGAGATTAGGGGGTTGGGGTGCCAGAGGGGGATCCGGGCTGGGACAGAGGGTTGGGGTGCGGACTCTGGGAGGGAGTTTGGGTGCGGGAGGGGGCTCAGGGCTGGGGTGGGGGTGTGGGGTCTGGGAGGGATTAGGGTACAGGAGGGGGTTCCGACCTGGGGCAGGGGGTTGGGGTGCCGGGTGTGAGGTCTGGGAGGGAATTTGGGTATGGGAGGGGGTTCCGACCTGGGGCAGGGTTTCTGGGTGCGAGCTCCGGCCAGGCGGCGCTTACCTCAGCCAGCTCCTGGTCAATGGCACACCGGTGCTAATGCAGGCTCCTGACCCCTGGTCTCCCTCCGCTGGCAGGCTCTGAGCAAGGCCTGCCCAGAGAACATGGATGACGAGCTCTCGATCCTGCTGACAGCACCCCCCAGCACAGACAAACTCCAGCACATCTTGGAGGTGAGCAGAATGGGGAGGGGCCGCAGGGGGTTTACCTTAGCCCTGGGGACTCCTAGAAAGAAGAGACTGGAAAATCCATGTTTCTATTGGATCCTTCCGAGTATGCATTGGTGATATAAACTCACTGGGTGACTTTGGGGTAACTCACTTCCCCCTTACGGCATCAGTCTTCTCCACCATCAAATCTACACTGGGGAAGAAGGACAGAAGCCCCGACAATCACCTTCACCTCTGGGTGTCTGGTCCTGGGAACCGAAACCAACTGAACTATGTGCCCCATCTCCTAAACTGCCCTATCTTTCCCTCCTAGGGCCTTGTCCTTAGTGCTCAGCCTGGCCCCTTCCCAGCTTGACCCTCACCTTTAAAGGACGCTCCAAGCCCCTCCCATGCCTGCTTCCCTTGGGGTCTCTCTCCTGGCTGAGTACAGGCTGCCCTTCTATCTCTCAGCAGGCCTGGGTCCTAGTCACAGGCTGCGTCTTGTCACGTGACCCCCACACTTATTCCCTTCACCCTAGGGACCTGCATCACCTGGGCCAGGTGCAGTTGAGCTCCAACCCCTTTCCTGGCCATCTCACCCTGGGACAGGTTGAAACTGGTAACCTGTGGGTAACAGTAACTGGTTGCTCGCAAAGGTGCTGAAGACACAATGGAAGAGGAAATCCTTTGGCCTGGATTGAAATTATTCCGACTGAAAGTGAATGAGAGAAAATAGGTCCAGAGTTCTCTTCCTAGCAGCAGAAAATGTAGCGATTGATAGAGGTTCAGGTCAGAAAGGACCATTATGTGCATCTAGTCGCCCCTCCTGTATAACTCAGGGCTAGAATGTGACCAAGTGGTTCCTTCAGTCAACCATAGCATGGGACTGAGCCAGAGCACGTCTTTTGGAACGACATCCACATGCAGGAGAGCCAGCTGGCTACCAGAAAATCTCTCTTCTGCAGTGACGTGGGGTTAAGGGACACGGGGGAAAAGACATGGAGGCTGTGACTAAACTTAGAGCAGCAAGGCCAGGAAAACCAGGGTTAGGTCCCAGGCCTGGCTATCAGATCTGCTGTTTTCTATTCCTGGCTTTGGGACCATGAGCGAGTCTCTGCACCGCTGGGTGCCTCGGTTTCCCCAGCTATCAAATGGAGCTAATCAAGGTTTTGTTTGTTCTCCCCATTTTACAGGGTGGGAAACCGAGACACAGTTGGGACCTGTCTACACTACAGGTCTGTCGTGCGTTTATAATCTGCTGACCCCCACATGTTGTTCAGAGCCTATGGACAACACAGCTCCTAAAGGTACGTTTGTTCTGTGCTTATCCCCTATGTACCAGCAGGGCTGGACAGCATTTCTCACTGTGATGTGGGGAGCAGGTCCTGGGTACTAAGGGTCTGAAGAAGCTCTCAAGGACTAATTTTTTAAAATAATTGTTATCAATGAATTGGGAGAAAACATACAATCACTGCGGATAAGATTGGGGGGTGACAAAATACAGGCAGAGTGGTAATTCCTGATGGGGAGAGGGCAGTGATACAGAGCGATCTGGCTCATTCGGCCAGCTGGACCCATTCAAAGAAAACAAGTTTGAGCAGAGCCCAATGCAAGGGCCTATACGTGGCAACAAGGCACGCCGGCCACACCTCCAGAATGGGGACGTGGATCCAGGAAAGCAGTGACTCTGAAAAGAATTTAGGGGCCAGAGTGGAGAAGCCACTCAACATGAGCTCCCAGTGTGATGCTGTGGTGAACAGGGCTAAAGCCATCATTAGACGTAGGAGCAGAGCCGTGAGTAGGATAGGGAGGTGACACAGCAGCAGTGAGACTGCTATTGGAATACTGCCTCCAGTCTTGGTGTCCTTCTTTGAAAAAGATGGTCCTAGAAATTGGAGCTGGGGCAGCAAAGAGCCATGAAATGTTCTGAGGGCTGGAGAAAAATGCCTTCTAGTGAGCTATTGAAAGAGCTTAACCTGTTTAGCTTATCAAAAGAAGATTGAAGGGGACTTCATTGAAGTGTTGAAGTGCCTTAATGGAGAGAAAATACTGGGTATTAAAGGGCTCTCTAGTCTAGCAGAGAAAGGCAGAACAAGACCCAATGGCTGGAAGGTGAAAAGAGACAAATTCCTATGACAAATAAGGCACAAATATTCAACAGCGAGGATGATTGAACACAGGAAGAAGCTACCAAGGAAAGTGGTGGATTCTCCATCTCTTGATGTCATTAATAAAGACTAGATGCCTTTCCGGAATGTGTTTGCCCCAAAAGTAGCTATTGTGGTAGACAGGAGGCCTGTGATATGCAAGGGGTCAGATTAGACGCTCTAACTGTCTCTTCCGGCCATAAAGTCTACTCATTTCTGAGAAACCGAGTGTAGCACTGGGAGCAGCCTCTGCTGTTTTACTGTCTAGCCGGCTTGCTTCCTAGAATGAACACTCATTGAGTGAGGTGATCCACAGGGAGTAGCTCAAACCTCCAAAGGGTCTGGCCTGCGGCAGGACATTAACACTGCAGGGGAGGGGTGGGTATGGCAGTGACATCACAAAGGCCTTTTGCAGGACGTCAGCCTATTGGCCAAAGGTGCAGGGGAGGTGGTGACCTCACAGAGGGATGCTGACATCAGCCAGGCAGGACAGGGGCGCAGGGCCAGGGAAACCTCAGAGACCCCTGTGGCTTTGCTTCAGCAAGTCTCCTTCTCGAGGGCTCTCTTTGAGGGCTGAGAGAGTATTTGGGTTCACGTACGTGAGCACCAGGAGGAACCTCTTTTGAGTTTTCTCCTTTCTTTTTCCTGATTTCACTAGAAAACTGACGTCCCTGTTTAGAAGGTAAGAGCCTCCGAGAGGTTTGGAACCTGTTCAGTCTGATGCATCTGGCGCCAGCTGAATTCTAGGCATGGAAAACACTAGCTTAAGGTGGCCGAATTTTATTCCCCACCTGGGATTTTGTCCCTTAGAATCACTGGGGACATTAGGGTTTGTCCTTTTTCTTTTACCTTTTCCTCCATCCCTCCCTCCTTTCTCTTCATCTCTTACTTCTTTTGTCCTTTCCCCGTTCCCCTCCCACCACCAGGAGGGGTGTGTGTGTGTGTCGTGGGGGGTGCTCTACAACTCCCATTGTGGGAGGTCCACCGAAAAATGTGGCGTTGAAATAGTGCTCAGACAGTGATCCCCAGCGGTGACCTGGGCCATCCTTTGGGCTCTCTGGTGAGAACCCTCATCCTCCCGCCCCTCGGTCGCTACCCTGAGTGGCTGAGCAGGGGGTTATTGACAGGGAGGAGACTCAGGTCCCTGTTGTTTTCTTTTAAGACCAAGTAAATAGTCATAACCAGTCATATGTTCGACAAATTTTGCTGCTTCTCTGCAGTTCATTATTTTCTCTACCATTCCAGTTCTCCTAAAATACTTGCTGAATAATTACTATGAACTCTTGCTGGTCTGGAACTCACTTGAGAACACTTTATTCAGGTCATTCAATGTCTGAAATTCAAGATCCGATGGTTAGTTTGAAAATCAGGGCTCTTGGGTCCTATTCCCAACTCTGCCACGGACTGGCTGTGTGACCTAAGACAAGTCAATTCTCCTTTCTCAGCCTTAGCTTCTCCCTCTTTCAAGTAGGGATAACAATCCGCTCCTACCTACCTCCCGACAGGTGGAGGATGGGGATCTATTGGAGAGTGTCACTAGGAGCAGTGCATAAGATGAGGTGTCCTATCACGTTTACTCAGATCAGATTAGGACATAATAGAATGGCTGAAATAGTCTATTTTATTTGTATTTTATTATGTTGCAATTGTTAAGAGCAGCAACTACTTAGCTCAGACTGAAACATCTTATCTAATTTTTGAGATCTAAGTGTCTCCTCTTTGTGTGCGACGAGACAAACACGTACTCCTGTTCTTTTTGTGACACAGAAGATGCTTTTGTTTTGCAACAAAATATTTTTGCAAAGAATTTTCATGCCACTTGATATGATTTCAAGAAACAAACTGGTTTAGTTTGAATGGGATTTTCGGACAGAAACGGTTTCAATGAAATTTCCCCACCATCTCGATTTCTGGGCTCTATCCCTGTCTTTGGGGGGTTTGCTGTCTGTTAGAACAGGAGTCTGATTTGGATAGGGATAGAGACCTCTTTAATGTTTCTAATGAAGTAAATACTAATGGGAATTGTGTGATCATGGGAGACTTTAACTTCCCAGATATAGACTGGAGGACAAGTGCTAGTAATATAATAGGGCTCAGATTTTCCTAGATGTGATAGCTGATGGATTCCTTCACCAAGTAGTTGCTGAACCAACAAGAGGGGATGCCATTTTAGATTTGGTGTGGGTAGTGAGGATCTCTTAGAAGAAATGGTTGTAGGGGACAGCCTTGGTTTGAGCGATCATGAGCTAATTCAGTTTAAACTAAATGGAAGGGTAAACAAAAATAGATCTGTGACTAGGGTTTTTGATTTCAAAAGGGCTAACTTTAAAAAATTAAGGAAATTAGATAGGGAAGTGGATTGGACTGAAGAACTTGTGGATCTAAAGGTGGAGAAGGCCTGGAATTACTTCAAGTCAAAGTTGCAGAAACTATCAGAAGCCTGCATCCCAAGAAAGGGGGGAAAATTCATAGGCAGGAGTTGTAGACCAAGTTGGATGAGCAAGCATCTCAGAGAGATGATTAAGAAAAAGCAGAAAGCCTACAAGGTGTGGAAGATGGGAGTGATCAGCAAGGAAAGCTACCTTACTGAGGTCAGAAAATGTAGGGACAAAGTGAGAAAGGCCGAAAGCCATGTAGAGTTGGACCTTGCAAAGGGAATTCAAACCAATAGTAAAAGGTGTAAAAGGTTCTATAGCCATATAAATAAGAAGAAAACAAAGAAAGAAGTGGGACCGCTAAACACTGAGGATGGAGTGGAGGTTAAGGATAATCTAGGCATGGCCCAATATCTAAACAAATACTTTGCCTCAGTCTTTAAGAGGCTAATGAGGAGCTTAGAGATAATGGTAGGATGACAAATGGGAATGAGGATATGGAGGTAGATATTACCACATCTGAGTTAGAAGCCAAACTCGAACAGTTTAATGGGACTAAATCAGGGGTCCCAGATAATCTTCATCCAAGAATATTAAAGGAACTGGCATATGAAATTGCAAGCCCATTAGCAAAAAATGTTAATGAATCAATAAACTCAGGGGTTGTTCCGTATTACTGGAGAATTGCTAACATAGTTCCTAGCTTTAAGAAAGGGGAAAAAAGTGATCCGGGTAACTACAGGCCTGTTAGTTTGACATCTGTAGTATGCAAGGTCTCAGAAAATGTTTTGAAGGAGAAAGTAGTTAAGGACATTGAGGTCAATGGTAATTGGGACAAAATACAACATGGCTTTACAAAAGGTAGAGCGTGCCAAACCAACCTGATCTCCTTCTTTCAGAAGGTCACAGATTTTTTAGACAAAGGAAACGCATTGAGTGAGGTGATCCACAGAGAGTAGCTCAAACCTCCAAAGTGTCTGGCCTGCGGCAGGACATTAGCACTGCAGGGGAGGGGTGTGTGTGGGAGTGACATCACAAAGGCCTTTTGCAGGACGTCAGCCTATTGGTCAAAGGTGCTGGGGAGGTGGTGACCTCACAGAGAGATGCTGACATCAGCCAGGCAGGACAGGGGCGCAGGGCCAGGGAAACCTCAGAGACCCCTGTGGCTTTGCTTCAGCAAGTCTCCTTCTCGAGGGCTCTCTTTGAGGGCTGAGAGAGTATTTGGGTTCACGTACGTGAGCACCAGGAGGAACCTCTTTTGAGTTTTCTCCTTTCTTTTTCCTGATTTCACTAGAAAACTGACGTCCCTGTTTAGAAGGTAAGAGCCTCCGAGAGGTTTGGAACCTGTTCAGTCTGATGCATCTGGCGCCAGCTGAATTCTAGGCATGGAAAACACTAGCTTAAGGTGGCCGAATTTTATTCCCCACCTGGGATTTTGTCCCTTAGAATCACTGGGGACATTAGGGTTTGTCCTTTTTCTTTTACCTTTTCCTCCATCCCTCCCTCCTTTCTCTTCATCTCTTACTTCTTTTGTCCTTTCCCCGTTCCCCTCCCACCACCAGGAGGGGTGTGTGTGTGTGTCGTGGGGGGTGCTCTACAACTCCCATTGTGGGAGGTCCACCGAAAAATGTGGCGTTGAAATAGTGCTCAGACAGTGATCCCCAGCGGTGACCTGGGCCATCCTTTGGGCTCTCTGGTGAGAACCCTCATCCTCCCGCCCCTCGGTCGCTACCCTGAGTGGCTGAGCAGGGGGTTATTGACAGGGAGGAGACTCAGGTCCCTGTTGTTTTCTTTTAAGACCAAGTAAATAGTCATAACCAGTCATATGTTCGACAAATTTTGCTGCTTCTCTGCAGTTCATTATTTTCTCTACCATTCCAGTTCTCCTAAAATACTTGCTGAATAATTACTATGAACTCTTGCTGGTCTGGAACTCACTTGAGAACACTTTATTCAGGTCATTCAATGTCTGAAATTCAAGATCCGATGGTTAGTTTGAAAATCAGGGCTCTTGGGTCCTATTCCCAACTCTGCCACGGACTGGCTGTGTGACCTAAGACAAGTCAATTCTCCTTTCTCAGCCTTAGCTTCTCCCTCTTTCAAGTAGGGATAACAATCCGCTCCTACCTACCTCCCGACAGGTGGAGGATGGGGATCTATTGGAGAGTGTCACTAGGAGCAGTGCATAAGATGAGGTGTCCTATCACGTTTACTCAGATCAGATTAGGACATAATAGAATGGCTGAAATAGTCTATTTTATTTGTATTTTATTATGTTGCAATTGTTAAGAGCAGCAACTACTTAGCTCAGACTGAAACATCTTATCTAATTTTTGAGATCTAAGTGTCTCCTCTTTGTGTGCGACGAGACAAACACGTACTCCTGTTCTTTTTGTGACACAGAAGATGCTTTTGTTTTGCAACAAAATATTTTTGCAAAGAATTTTCATGCCACTTGATATGATTTCAAGAAACAAACTGGTTTAGTTTGAATGGGATTTTCGGACAGAAACGGTTTCAATGAAATTTCCCCACCATCTCGATTTCTGGGCTCTATCCCTGTCTTTGGGGGGTTTGCTGTCTGTTAGAACAGGAGTCTGATTTGGATAGGGATAGAGACCTCTTTAATGTTTCTAATGAAGTAAATACTAATGGGAATTGTGTGATCATGGGAGACTTTAACTTCCCAGATATAGACTGGAGGACAAGTGCTAGTAATATAATAGGGCTCAGATTTTCCTAGATGTGATAGCTGATGGATTCCTTCACCAAGTAGTTGCTGAACCAACAAGAGGGGATGCCATTTTAGATTTGGTGTGGGTAGTGAGGATCTCTTAGAAGAAATGGTTGTAGGGGACAGCCTTGGTTTGAGCGATCATGAGCTAATTCAGTTTAAACTAAATGGAAGGGTAAACAAAAATAGATCTGTGACTAGGGTTTTTGATTTCAAAAGGGCTAACTTTAAAAAATTAAGGAAATTAGATAGGGAAGTGGATTGGACTGAAGAACTTGTGGATCTAAAGGTGGAGAAGGCCTGGAATTACTTCAAGTCAAAGTTGCAGAAACTATCAGAAGCCTGCATCCCAAGAAAGGGGGGAAAATTCATAGGCAGGAGTTGTAGACCAAGTTGGATGAGCAAGCATCTCAGAGAGATGATTAAGAAAAAGCAGAAAGCCTACAAGGTGTGGAAGATGGGAGTGATCAGCAAGGAAAGCTACCTTACTGAGGTCAGAAAATGTAGGGACAAAGTGAGAAAGGCCGAAAGCCATGTAGAGTTGGACCTTGCAAAGGGAATTCAAACCAATAGTAAAAGGTGTAAAAGGTTCTATAGCCATATAAATAAGAAGAAAACAAAGAAAGAAGTGGGACCGCTAAACACTGAGGATGGAGTGGAGGTTAAGGATAATCTAGGCATGGCCCAATATCTAAACAAATACTTTGCCTCAGTCTTTAAGAGGCTAATGAGGAGCTTAGAGATAATGGTAGGATGACAAATGGGAATGAGGATATGGAGGTAGATATTACCACATCTGAGTTAGAAGCCAAACTCGAACAGTTTAATGGGACTAAATCAGGGGTCCCAGATAATCTTCATCCAAGAATATTAAAGGAACTGGCATATGAAATTGCAAGCCCATTAGCAAAAAATGTTAATGAATCAATAAACTCAGGGGTTGTTCCGTATTACTGGAGAATTGCTAACATAGTTCCTAGCTTTAAGAAAGGGGAAAAAAGTGATCCGGGTAACTACAGGCCTGTTAGTTTGACATCTGTAGTATGCAAGGTCTCAGAAAATGTTTTGAAGGAGAAAGTAGTTAAGGACATTGAGGTCAATGGTAATTGGGACAAAATACAACATGGCTTTACAAAAGGTAGAGCGTGCCAAACCAACCTGATCTCCTTCTTTCAGAAGGTCACAGATTTTTTAGACAAAGGAAACGCATTGAGTGAGGTGATCCACAGAGAGTAGCTCAAACCTCCAAAGTGTCTGGCCTGCGGCAGGACATTAGCACTGCAGGGGAGGGGTGTGTGTGGGAGTGACATCACAAAGGCCTTTTGCAGGACGTCAGCCTATTGGTCAAAGGTGCTGGGGAGGTGGTGACCTCACAGAGAGATGCTGACATCAGCCAGGCAGGACAGGGGCGCAGGGCCAGGGAAACCTCAGAGACCCCTGTGGCTTTGCTTCAGCAAGTCTCCTTCTCGAGGGCTCTCTTTGAGGGCTGAGAGAGTATTTGGGTTCACGTACGTGAGCACCAGGAGGAACCTCTTTTGAGTTTTCTCCTTTCTTTTTCCTGATTTCACTAGAAAACTGACGTCCCTGTTTAGAAGGTAAGAGCCTCCGAGAGGTTTGGAACCTGTTCAGTCTGATGCATCTGGCGCCAGCTGAATTCTAGGCATGGAAAACACTAGCTTAAGGTGGCCGAATTTTATTCCCCACCTGGGATTTTGTCCCTTAGAATCACTGGGGACATTAGGGTTTGTCCTTTTTCTTTTACCTTTTCCTCCATCCCTCCCTCCTTTCTCTTCATCTCTTACTTCTTTTGTCCTTTCCCCGTTCCCCTCCCACCACCAGGAGGGGTGTGTGTGTGTGTCGTGGGGGGTGCTCTACAACTCCCATTGTGGGAGGTCCACCGAAAAATGTGGCGTTGAAATAGTGCTCAGACAGTGATCCCCAGCGGTGACCTGGGCCATCCTTTGGGCTCTCTGGTGAGAACCCTCATCCTCCCGCCCCTCGGTCGCTACCCTGAGTGGCTGAGCAGGGGGTTATTGACAGGGAGGAGACTCAGGTCCCTGTTGTTTTCTTTTAAGACCAAGTAAATAGTCATAACCAGTCATATGTTCGACAAATTTTGCTGCTTCTCTGCAGTTCATTATTTTCTCTACCATTCCAGTTCTCCTAAAATACTTGCTGAATAATTACTATGAACTCTTGCTGGTCTGGAACTCACTTGAGAACACTTTATTCAGGTCATTCAATGTCTGAAATTCAAGATCCGATGGTTAGTTTGAAAATCAGGGCTCTTGGGTCCTATTCCCAACTCTGCCACGGACTGGCTGTGTGACCTAAGACAAGTCAATTCTCCTTTCTCAGCCTTAGCTTCTCCCTCTTTCAAGTAGGGATAACAATCCGCTCCTACCTACCTCCCGACAGGTGGAGGATGGGGATCTATTGGAGAGTGTCACTAGGAGCAGTGCATAAGATGAGGTGTCCTATCACGTTTACTCAGATCAGATTAGGACATAATAGAATGGCTGAAATAGTCTATTTTATTTGTATTTTATTATGTTGCAATTGTTAAGAGCAGCAACTACTTAGCTCAGACTGAAACATCTTATCTAATTTTTGAGATCTAAGTGTCTCCTCTTTGTGTGCGACGAGACAAACACGTACTCCT
Organism: Chrysemys picta bellii; assembly: GCF_011386835.1. Taxonomy (NCBI): domain Eukaryota; kingdom Metazoa; phylum Chordata; order Testudines; family Emydidae; genus Chrysemys; species Chrysemys picta. The sequence continues at coordinate 29,667 of NW_027053221.1, read as the reverse complement.
GTTCTTTTTGTGACACAGAAGATGCTTTTGTTTTGCAACAAAATATTTTTGCAAAGAATTTTCATGCCACTTGATATGATTTCAAGAAACAAACTGGTTTAGTTTGAATGGGATTTTCGGACAGAAACGGTTTCAATGAAATTTCCCCACCATCTCGATTTCTGGGCTCTATCCCTGTCTTTGGGGGGTTTGCTGTCTGTTAGAACAGGAGTCTGATTTGGATAGGGATAGAGACCTCTTTAATGTTTCTAATGAAGTAAATACTAATGGGAATTGTGTGATCATGGGAGACTTTAACTTCCCAGATATAGACTGGAGGACAAGTGCTAGTAATATAATAGGGCTCAGATTTTCCTAGATGTGATAGCTGATGGATTCCTTCACCAAGTAGTTGCTGAACCAACAAGAGGGGATGCCATTTTAGATTTGGTGTGGGTAGTGAGGATCTCTTAGAAGAAATGGTTGTAGGGGACAGCCTTGGTTTGAGCGATCATGAGCTAATTCAGTTTAAACTAAATGGAAGGGTAAACAAAAATAGATCTGTGACTAGGGTTTTTGATTTCAAAAGGGCTAACTTTAAAAAATTAAGGAAATTAGATAGGGAAGTGGATTGGACTGAAGAACTTGTGGATCTAAAGGTGGAGAAGGCCTGGAATTACTTCAAGTCAAAGTTGCAGAAACTATCAGAAGCCTGCATCCCAAGAAAGGGGGGAAAATTCATAGGCAGGAGTTGTAGACCAAGTTGGATGAGCAAGCATCTCAGAGAGATGATTAAGAAAAAGCAGAAAGCCTACAAGGTGTGGAAGATGGGAGTGATCAGCAAGGAAAGCTACCTTACTGAGGTCAGAAAATGTAGGGACAAAGTGAGAAAGGCCGAAAGCCATGTAGAGTTGGACCTTGCAAAGGGAATTCAAACCAATAGTAAAAGGTGTAAAAGGTTCTATAGCCATATAAATAAGAAGAAAACAAAGAAAGAAGTGGGACCGCTAAACACTGAGGATGGAGTGGAGGTTAAGGATAATCTAGGCATGGCCCAATATCTAAACAAATACTTTGCCTCAGTCTTTAAGAGGCTAATGAGGAGCTTAGAGATAATGGTAGGATGACAAATGGGAATGAGGATATGGAGGTAGATATTACCACATCTGAGTTAGAAGCCAAACTCGAACAGTTTAATGGGACTAAATCAGGGGTCCCAGATAATCTTCATCCAAGAATATTAAAGGAACTGGCATATGAAATTGCAAGCCCATTAGCAAAAAATGTTAATGAATCAATAAACTCAGGGGTTGTTCCGTATTACTGGAGAATTGCTAACATAGTTCCTAGCTTTAAGAAAGGGGAAAAAAGTGATCCGGGTAACTACAGGCCTGTTAGTTTGACATCTGTAGTATGCAAGGTCTCAGAAAATGTTTTGAAGGAGAAAGTAGTTAAGGACATTGAGGTCAATGGTAATTGGGACAAAATACAACATGGCTTTACAAAAGGTAGAGCGTGCCAAACCAACCTGATCTCCTTCTTTCAGAAGGTCACAGATTTTTTAGACAAAGGAAACGCATTGAGTGAGGTGATCCACAGAGAGTAGCTCAAACCTCCAAAGTGTCTGGCCTGCGGCAGGACATTAGCACTGCAGGGGAGGGGTGTGTGTGGGAGTGACATCACAAAGGCCTTTTGCAGGACGTCAGCCTATTGGTCAAAGGTGCTGGGGAGGTGGTGACCTCACAGAGAGATGCTGACATCAGCCAGGCAGGACAGGGGCGCAGGGCCAGGGAAACCTCAGAGACCCCTGTGGCTTTGCTTCAGCAAGTCTCCTTCTCGAGGGCTCTCTTTGAGGGCTGAGAGAGTATTTGGGTTCACGTACGTGAGCACCAGGAGGAACCTCTTTTGAGTTTTCTCCTTTCTTTTTCCTGATTTCACTAGAAAACTGACGTCCCTGTTTAGAAGGTAAGAGCCTCCGAGAGGTTTGGAACCTGTTCAGTCTGATGCATCTGGCGCCAGCTGAATTCTAGGCATGGAAAACACTAGCTTAAGGTGGCCGAATTTTATTCCCCACCTGGGATTTTGTCCCTTAGAATCACTGGGGACATTAGGGTTTGTCCTTTTTCTTTTACCTTTTCCTCCATCCCTCCCTCCTTTCTCTTCATCTCTTACTTCTTTTGTCCTTTCCCCGTTCCCCTCCCACCACCAGGAGGGGTGTGTGTGTGTGTCGTGGGGGGTGCTCTACAACTCCCATTGTGGGAGGTCCACCGAAAAATGTGGCGTTGAAATAGTGCTCAGACAGTGATCCCCAGCGGTGACCTGGGCCATCCTTTGGGCTCTCTGGTGAGAACCCTCATCCTCCCGCCCCTCGGTCGCTACCCTGAGTGGCTGAGCAGGGGGTTATTGACAGGGAGGAGACTCAGGTCCCTGTTGTTTTCTTTTAAGACCAAGTAAATAGTCATAACCAGTCATATGTTCGACAAATTTTGCTGCTTCTCTGCAGTTCATTATTTTCTCTACCATTCCAGTTCTCCTAAAATACTTGCTGAATAATTACTATGAACTCTTGCTGGTCTGGAACTCACTTGAGAACACTTTATTCAGGTCATTCAATGTCTGAAATTCAAGATCCGATGGTTAGTTTGAAAATCAGGGCTCTTGGGTCCTATTCCCAACTCTGCCACGGACTGGCTGTGTGACCTAAGACAAGTCAATTCTCCTTTCTCAGCCTTAGCTTCTCCCTCTTTCAAGTAGGGATAACAATCCGCTCCTACCTACCTCCCGACAGGTGGAGGATGGGGATCTATTGGAGAGTGTCACTAGGAGCAGTGCATAAGATGAGGTGTCCTATCACGTTTACTCAGATCAGATTAGGACATAATAGAATGGCTGAAATAGTCTATTTTATTTGTATTTTATTATGTTGCAATTGTTAAGAGCAGCAACTACTTAGCTCAGACTGAAACATCTTATCTAATTTTTGAGATCTAAGTGTCTCCTCTTTGTGTGCGACGAGACAAACACGTACTCCTGTTCTTTTTGTGACACAGAAGATGCTTTTGTTTTGCAACAAAATATTTTTGCAAAGAATTTTCATGCCACTTGATATGATTTCAAGAAACAAACTGGTTTAGTTTGAATGGGATTTTCGGACAGAAACGGTTTCAATGAAATTTCCCCACCATCTCGATTTCTGGGCTCTATCCCTGTCTTTGGGGGGTTTGCTGTCTGTTAGAACAGGAGTCTGATTTGGATAGGGATAGAGACCTCTTTAATGTTTCTAATGAAGTAAATACTAATGGGAATTGTGTGATCATGGGAGACTTTAACTTCCCAGATATAGACTGGAGGACAAGTGCTAGTAATATAATAGGGCTCAGATTTTCCTAGATGTGATAGCTGATGGATTCCTTCACCAAGTAGTTGCTGAACCAACAAGAGGGGATGCCATTTTAGATTTGGTGTGGGTAGTGAGGATCTCTTAGAAGAAATGGTTGTAGGGGACAGCCTTGGTTTGAGCGATCATGAGCTAATTCAGTTTAAACTAAATGGAAGGGTAAACAAAAATAGATCTGTGACTAGGGTTTTTGATTTCAAAAGGGCTAACTTTAAAAAATTAAGGAAATTAGATAGGGAAGTGGATTGGACTGAAGAACTTGTGGATCTAAAGGTGGAGAAGGCCTGGAATTACTTCAAGTCAAAGTTGCAGAAACTATCAGAAGCCTGCATCCCAAGAAAGGGGGGAAAATTCATAGGCAGGAGTTGTAGACCAAGTTGGATGAGCAAGCATCTCAGAGAGATGATTAAGAAAAAGCAGAAAGCCTACAAGGTGTGGAAGATGGGAGTGATCAGCAAGGAAAGCTACCTTACTGAGGTCAGAAAATGTAGGGACAAAGTGAGAAAGGCCGAAAGCCATGTAGAGTTGGACCTTGCAAAGGGAATTCAAACCAATAGTAAAAGGTGTAAAAGGTTCTATAGCCATATAAATAAGAAGAAAACAAAGAAAGAAGTGGGACCGCTAAACACTGAGGATGGAGTGGAGGTTAAGGATAATCTAGGCATGGCCCAATATCTAAACAAATACTTTGCCTCAGTCTTTAAGAGGCTAATGAGGAGCTTAGAGATAATGGTAGGATGACAAATGGGAATGAGGATATGGAGGTAGATATTACCACATCTGAGTTAGAAGCCAAACTCGAACAGTTTAATGGGACTAAATCAGGGGTCCCAGATAATCTTCATCCAAGAATATTAAAGGAACTGGCATATGAAATTGCAAGCCCATTAGCAAAAAATGTTAATGAATCAATAAACTCAGGGGTTGTTCCGTATTACTGGAGAATTGCTAACATAGTTCCTAGCTTTAAGAAAGGGGAAAAAAGTGATCCGGGTAACTACAGGCCTGTTAGTTTGACATCTGTAGTATGCAAGGTCTCAGAAAATGTTTTGAAGGAGAAAGTAGTTAAGGACATTGAGGTCAATGGTAATTGGGACAAAATACAACATGGCTTTACAAAAGGTAGAGCGTGCCAAACCAACCTGATCTCCTTCTTTGAGAAGGTCACAGATTTTTTAGACAAAGGAAACGCATTGAGTGAGGTGATCCACAGAGAGTAGCTCAAACCTCCAAAGTGTCTGGCCTGCGGCAGGAAATTAGCACTGCAGGGGAGGGGTGTGTGTGGGAGTGACATCACAAAGGCCTTTTGCAGGACGTCAGCCTATTGGTCAAAGGTGCTGGGGAGGTGGTGACCTCACAGAGAGATGCTGACATCAGCCAGGCAGGACAGGGGCGCAGGGCCAGGGAAACCTCAGAGTCCCCTGTAGCTTTCCTTCAGCAAGTCTCCTTCTCGAGGTCTCTCTTTGAGGACTGAGAGAGTATTAGGGGTCACGTACATGAGCGCCAGGAGGAACCTCTTTTGAGTTTTCTCCTTTCTTTTCCCTGATTTTACTAGAAAACAGACGTCCCTGTTTAGAAGGTAAGAGCCTCCGAGAGGTTTGGAACCTGTTCAGTCTGATGCATCTGGCACCAGCTGAATTCTAGGCATGGAAAACACTAGCTTAAGGTGGCCGAATTTTATTCCCCACCTGGGATTTTGTCCCTTAGAATCACTGGGGACATTAGGGTTTGTCCTTTTTGTTTTACCTTTTCCTCCATCCCTCCCTCCTTTCTCTTCATCTCTTACTTCTTTTGTCCTTTCCTCTGTTCCCCTCCCACCACCAGGAGGACTCTGTGTGTGTGTCGTGGGGAGTGCTCTGCAATGGGAACAGGGACAATTCTCCAACTTTGGGCAGTCGAGAGCCTGGGTGAGATAAGGGGCGTTAAAGCCCTTTGTAAAGGAGAAAGGGGAGTTTCATGGTGTCGAGCACCAAGGAATTCTAAACTTTGCTAAAACATCTAGTCTGCAGAAACCAGAAATGGTTGGGGCCACATTGTAACCATTGTCTTTTTTAAAGCCCATTGAGGGATGTGAGTCCCACTCTTTTAGGTATCTGGGGTGCTGGGAGAAGAGAAGAGGTGCCTGTCTCCATTTTATGGCCTCAACAAACTAAGTGCTGTGCCCCAGTTCTCGTCAGAGATCCCTGAAAAAGAACGTCTTCCCATCCATTAACATACCTGGAAAGATACTGGAACTCCTTATTAAACAATCAGTTTGTCAGCACCTACAGGACAATTTGGTTCTTAGGACTAGTGAGCATGGACTTGTCAAGAACAAATCATTCCAAACCAATCCTAGCTCCTTCTTTGGCAGGGTTACGGGCCTAGTGGAGGTGGGTAAACAGTAGATGTGATCCATCTTGGTGTTAATAAGGACATTCTCACAAGCAAACTAGGGAGATGTGGTCTAGATGCAATTAGTACAATATGTGTGCACAGATGGTTGAAAGCCCGTACTCCAACAGCCCAGAACCAAACACTCCTCCTCCTGGGCAGTGCGCTCTGACCTCTAATGGTCAGATGCTGCTTAGCACTGTCAGAGCAGCTTTTGCTGGGGGAGTCTCCCAGCACTTTCCAATAGTGGGAAAGTATGAAATCCCCATTTGACTGCTGGGGACAGAGCCTAGAGCGGGGAGCAACTTACCCAAAGTCCCACAGGTCAATAGGAAACCAGCAGTGGAACCCAGGAGTCCTGACTCCCAGTTCCCTGCTCCAGTCACTCCAGCGGAGCACACTCCCTCTCAAAGCAGGGGGACCGGACATGAAGGCCTGGTTGTAATTGCCAGCTATGGGAGGGAGTGTGCAGCAGTGGTTAGTGAAGGGGCCTGGAAATAAGGACTGCTGGGTCCCATCCCTGGCTCTGACACTTGGTGTGACCCTGAGCCAGTAGCTTCCCCACCCCAGGCCTGTTTCCCATCAGTAGGGTTGGGGTAGCAGCCCCTACAGACCAGGGGGGTTGGGAGGCTCCAGGAAGGTGTGTAAAGTGCCGGGATGTCAGGATCCCGGAGGCGCTGTCACCCCCGCATTAGGCCAGTGTTCGGCACCCCCTGCTGCTGGCCGAGTTTCTCTGTCCGTTGGCAATAAGATAGACTCTTGTTTTCACAGCCAGTCGATCGCCCAGTGCTATCACCCTGCCTGCTGGCTGGGCAGGGTAACTCCTCAGGTCACCACCACCCTCTCCAGCCTGCCTTGGCTTTGGGGAGTGAGGAGGAGGGCGAGGGACGACACTGAACATCCTCCATCCATCGCTCCGTCAGCAGAGCAAGTGAGTGGCATTAGGGTTCCCCGTTGGCGTCCCCTGTCTGTCTGGGGAGAGGCAGAAAGAGGGGGAAAGAATCTCTCCCAAAGGAGATTGGATTTGCAAACCGCCCCCAGGAGCCCCTCGCTCTCAGACCGGGGAGGGGCTTCTCCAGAGCCGTCTGCAGTGTGTTTGGAAAGGTCCCAGCAATGGGGCTCCCAACGCTTCCCTTGTGGGAGACTGTTCCCCAGGCTGAGCGTCTCTGAGCTGGGCCAGACCCTGTGAGCTGCTGAGCATGGAAATCAATGGGAACGGCAGGGGCCCTGGCCTTGCTCTGCCTCGGGACTTTGACGTGGGGAATGGTTTCCCAGGAGAAGTCCGGACTCCTGGGTTCTGTTCCTTCTCTAGCCTGGGGGGGAGTGTGGCCTGGGACGGCAGGAGGGAGCTGCTTGTCCAAAGTGACTGAGCCCAGTGATGGAAAAGGAGGAGACTCCCCGGGCATTGCAGCCCCAGGGGTGACGAGGGGGAACGCTGGGAGCAGATCATGCAATGAACTCCTGCCAGTGCGTGTAGATTGCATTACATGCACCCCTGTGGGGGGACGAGGAGCTGCTCTGGCTGGGGCAGGGATGGGGAGGGACCAAACAGGCTGGTTAGTGAGAGGCTGCCTTGACCCCAGACTCACGCCCGCTCCCCGCTCGGTTCCAGGGTGGCCAGGCTCCTGAGGATGTTCAGGAAGAAGGCTCTGCAGGTGGCCCCAGAGCCTGAGGGAAGCAGCTGCCATCTTCCCCGGGAGCAGAGCGGCTCCTCCGTCCCCACTGGCGGGGAAGGAGCTCCCAGCCAGGCCAGGAGGTGGAAGTGCCCAGTCTTCTGGCGGAGAAAACCCGCTCCCAGCGCAGGCGCCGATGTGAGAGAGGCCAGGTTGAAATGGAGCTGGGCCAGGCTGCGGCTGGGCAGGCAGGACCCAGCGCAGGAGGGGAGCCGGGCAGAGTGACTCTGGGACATGTTGTGTGGGCAGCAGCAGCCCCAGGAGCCCAGCCCTGATTCCCAGCAGGAGGCATCGCCCGGCCCGGTCAGTGAGGACCTTCCAGCCTCCCCAGGGCAGGAGGTGGAGGATCCCTGTCCCACCACCAGCAGCTCGGCCCACTCCCCATGGGACAGCAGCAGTGCCTGGGACTCGGGCAGCAGCGAGGCCGATGGGCGCCACAGCTTTGTTCCAGGTGAGGAGTCAGGCTGGGCTCAGGGAGAGGTGAGGGCGGGGCTGTGAACACCCTGGGCCCAGGCCCTCGATCAGTGCTATGGGGGCGGATCCCCAGCCCAGGGGTCTGGCCTGAGCCACATGAACCCCACTGACACTAGATGCTGCCACTTTGGTCCTCGGTGCTCCAGTTGGGGGGAGGCACCTCCCAGGGAGTCCAGGACAGCGTGGGAGGGTTTCTTTGCTATGGGCTCCTGAAGGAGTTGGGGGCTGAAGGCATCACTGAGACGGGGGAGTGTGGGGCCCGATCTGCCCTGGGTCCCGGAGGTGGGAAGGGAACACATTGCCCCAGCGTGCCCCTGTCCTTTCCCCGAGTGGCAGCAGGCGTCACCCTGTCCCCTTCTCTCCCTGGTGCAGGGACCGCCAGGGACTCAGGGGACGAGGAGGAGGAATGGGTGGACGTGGCCACAGAGGAGGCTGCTCTCAATAACAGCCGAGAGCAGCTCCAAGACGGAGAAAAGGTACAAACGTTCCCCAGCTGTGCTGGAACCGAGACTGTCCTGCCTCTTCCCAGCACCTGACCCCCTGCAGAGGTTCTTGTCCCTGATGATCCACCAGCCCTAATGGGGACCTTTCTCCTCCATGATCTGGGACCCCAGAGGTGGGGGTGTCTGTCACACACCAGCCAGGTCTCCTCCCCCCACAGGCACTGTCCCAGTTCCTGACCCTGCTTGTGGTGGAGTGGTGGGTGATTTGGACAATGGGCGGGTCCCCACTATCCCCCATTCAGGCCTGAGTCCTGCAGCTGCTGTGTGGGGGCAGGGAGGTCCCTGGCTAACTGGCTCTCTCTCCCCTAACCCCACTCCTGGTGGGTGCAGGAGGAGGCCCAGCAGCTCGTGTTCCTGCCCGCCATCCACCCCGCGGCTCGCTGCACAGCAGAGAGGGCAGGACACACTGGAGCCGCACTGCTGCAAGGCGGCTGTGGCGGAGAGGATTGTGGTGAGCGAGACACGGCGCCCAGAGGGAGGACAGAGACATGGGAGGGGCAGGGGTCTCCCCAGGCCAATGGATGGGGGATGGCTGGTGCTGGAGGGGCAGCTGAGGGCAGGGATTGCTGGGGCTGAAGACTGGGGAGAAGAGACGGGAGAAATTCGGAGAGTGGTCACTATTGGGCAGGAATCGGAGGAGTGGGGGGCAGGTGGGGGGATCCTGCTGGCTGTGTGGGGCCCTGGCTGTGTAATCTCCTCACTGGGAAGTGTCAGTGAGGCCCGAATCTCACACGCTCCTTTGTCTCCTTTGGGTCTCACAGGAGCTCATTGAGGAGCTGCCTGATAACTCTCCACCCGGCGCCGTCCTCGCCAACTCCCTGATTGCTGTGGGCAACCTCAGGTACCGAGACCCTCCGGCCCGCTTCCCCTAACCCCAGTGCTGCTCAGGCCCAGGGCTGGGAGTCACTGCCCCTCCCACTCCCAGGTCACCGCCCAAGGGTGGCTCCTCTGGCAGAGGTGCGGGGAAGGTTCACTCTCTCCTGGCTGGGCTGTTCTTTTCACTCCAGTAACATTGCAACGGCTTTGGGGAGAGGCTCACACCCAGGATCAGATACAGGAGGGGCAGCAGGGTGCAGGGAACAGGGGCTATTCCTGCCCTGCCACTGTCTGTCTGAGAAACCTTGGCCTTGTCATTCCCTGGCTCGGTGCCTCAGTTTCCCTTCTTGCCAGCCTGTGCCTATTTCCCTGCAGTTTCACCTGCGTGTTGGTGCCAGTCCAATCCCCGTACTGCACAGTCTAATACCGGCTCCTCTCTTTTGCCAGCACCATGACACCTGCCCTGGAGCCAGAGCTGGAGACCCACCTCCTCCGAGCTGCCCTGCACGCCGTCTTCACCCTGGGCATGGAGAAGGACACCGCCCAAGTGCAGGTAGATCATGCTAAAGTCATGGATTGAAGAGCCAGCTGTCATCCTGCCATGAGTCCTTGCTAATTGCCTGCAGTGGGATGTGAAGGAGAGAGGCCAGGATATGTGTTTGGGGGTCTCACCAGTGCTTCCCAGAGACCCGTCTTCCCATCCTGTGGCAAGTTTAGCCCCAGTTTCCCTAACTCTGACCCATGGCTCTCCCTTACTTTCAGGATCTGCCTAGGGTCTTGCCAGACCTCCTGGACGCCATGCTGGGGAACCTGCTGGCAGAGTCCCCAGACACCGACAGGCTCCACTACATCTTGGAGGTGAGCCCGATGAGAGGGGTGGGGGCAATTTTACCTTCACTCTTAGATCCATTTTCCAGTCTGTCCTCCTAGCCGGGCCCCCAGTGGGCATCCTTGGTCAGGGCAGTCAGTGCAATGCCTCCTTTCCCCACAGCACATTAACTACTGGATCGTGTCCAGGGTGCCGCGAGAGAGAGCCAGGGCCGTTAAGAGCAGCACGGCCCTGCTCAGATTCACCATCACCCTCCCTGAGTTTGACATAAGTGACCTCTGACCCCAGCTTCCTGACTCCAGGCGTAGGTGATCTGGCTCTGACGGGCTGTAGGATCTGCTGCTGCAGGGGCTGTGGGTTAGGAGTGTTCCTCTTGGGGAGGCAGAGTCAGAGCAGAGAGTGAGCCTGGCTTGAGTCAAGTTCTTCTTGTCCTAGTTAAGTGGTGACTCTGGGCTTTTAAGGGGACTGTGCTCCAGGTTCATGCCTCCCTGTCATCCTGGAGCAGCTGGGGAAGCAAGTCCTCATGGAGGGCCCTGTCCACAGCCCTGTGCTCCAGGCTTCCTTGGGGGCAGAGGAAATTAAGGGTCTGGCTCTAGCTCCTATCCTCTAGCATCTCCTGCAGAGGGGCTGAGGGGAAGGAGAGTCCTGGCCCGGGGGGGACTGGGAGCTAACAGGAAAATGCTGATGGAGTCCCCTCTCCCTCTCCCGTCCATTAGAACTCAGCGGAATTCCCCAGGATGGGTCACCACATGGCACAGCTGGCTCTGTCCGTCAGTGACCCAGCCAAGGACATCAGCCGGCAGGCCAGGGAGGGGGTTTACCGGCTCTACCAGCTGCTGCTGCACCAGAGGGGTAAGGAACCCAGCTGGGAAATGGCACCCGCTAGAAGAGTGAGACTGGGACCTCAGCCAATTTCTCTCGGACTGACCCCGGCTGGAGGATGAGTCTCTCTATCTCTTTCTGTGTTCCACACCATGCCCTGCAATTCTGTTGGGCCGGGCACGCAGCGAGGACTCTGTCCACTGTGCAGCCACCAATGGGATTGGAAGGACACAAGCCCTGCAACCAGAAGGACAAATGTGTGTGTCTCTCTCCCTGTCACCTACTCCCTCCTGGGGGAAACCCAGCAGCTGATGGGGGACAAGGTGAGCAGCTGCATTAGACTCAGGAGATTGGGGCGGGGCCCAGGCCTCATTCCCATCCTGTGGCCATTCGCTGGCCTGGCACAAGGAGCCTGGTGGGGAATGAAAGGGAGAGCAGGTGCTCCTGGGAAGGGAGATGAATTCACCTCCATGAGCAGGAGCGAGCCAGCTTGTCCCCGGAGCAGCTCCACCCAGCTCTTTAGCCAGGCTAATTAATGACAAGCTTTGCCTCATCCCAGACTTACGTTCTTAGGACAGGGTGCTATCGCTCTTGGGAAGGGCAGGAGAGTCCCCCAAGTGCCCTCTGCGAGACTCTCCTGTCCCACAGGGCCGCACCCAATTCCTAGTGGTCTGGTGTCTGTGTCACCCGAGCTACCACCCAGAGTTGCTCCCATCACTGGCAGCCTGGGAGGCCAAGGACTGACGGGTGATGGCATCTGACCAGGCAGGGCTGAGGCACATGGGCAGGGGATGCTTGTCCTGCTGCTGGCAAGGCTGGACCCGTTCTGGAGAGAACAGGAGGATTCAGTCAGCAGTAGGGTTACCATGTCTAATAAATAAAAAAAGAGGACCCTCCACGGGCCCTGGCCCCGCCCATTTCCTCACCCCCTAGCCCCACCCCAACTCCGCCCCTTCCCCGCCCTAACTCAGCCCCCTCCTCCCTCCCACTCCCAGCCATGGGGAAAGGGCTGCCCCAGCGCTACCGGCTTCACGGTTTGCCGGGCAGCCCCCAGACCCTGCGCCCCCAGCCGGTGCTTCTCCAGCGCAGCTGAAGCCCGGGAAGGGAAGTGCCTGGCCCGTGGCTCGGGGTCCGGAGGCAGGGGGGGCTGCCCGAAGCCAGTAGCGCTGGCTCGGGCAGCTCGGCTCTTAAAGTCTGAGAGGGGAGGAGCGGAGCAGCTCAGCTGGAGCCCGGGAAGGGAAGCGCCTGGCCGGCGGCTGGGAGTCCGGAGGCAGGGGGGCCTGCCCGAAGCCGGTAGCGCTGGCTCGGGCAGCTCGGCTCTTAAAGTCTGAGAGGGGACGAGCGGAGCAGAGCAGCCGCGGGAGGGGAAGTGCCCGGCCGGCATTTTCCCGGACATGTTTGGCTTTTCGGCAATTCCCCCTGGACGGGTGTTTGATTGCCAAAAAGCAGGACATGTCCGGGAAAAACCGGACGTATGGTAATCCTAGTCAGCAGGGGCTGCCGATCCGTCCCATTCACCAGGGCTGCCATCCTGCGGCTTCAGCATTAGTGGCTGGGGTGACTTGGGGAAAGGTCTCAACCTCCCCACATCCCACTTCACTGCTGCCAGAATCCCTCCTGACCCCCCCGCTACAGTCCCCTCCCTACCCAACCTGGGTGGGGCTGGAGGAGAGGGGTCTGAGAACTTGAGCTGTGGATTGGAGGTGGAACAGCTGTCAGGGGCACTGACGGGGAAGTGGCAGGAGCTCCCCGTACAAGGAGGGGGGTTGCCACTGGAGGTCACTAGGAAGGACAACAAGACTCCATCCTGGGGGTCAGGAGGGGGAATCCATCCCTCAGAGGTGGGCAGGGGCTGGGTGGAAATGCTGCTGGTTCCAGGGGCCGTTAATCCCCCCTGGTTCCTCGGAGGCGTCTGAGTCTCAGACAGGTTCTCGTTCCCTTGCAGCAGGAGGACGTCACGGCCAATGTGATGCGCCAGCTCCGTATCATGCGGCACTTGCGCCAGGTGCCCGAGGCGCTGCAGGGCCTGTGCCTCTGAGGCCACCAGCAACTCCCGCTCCCTGCTGCAGGTACTGCTCTGGCTCTCTGTAAATGGGGAGCTAGTGGAAGGGGAAATGGAGCCCCCTGGCACTCACAGAAACCCTCTCCCCTCTCTGTGGAGCAGGGTCCTTTCCTCTGCCCCCAAATTCCTTCATCTGGGACAGGAACTCTTTCCCTCACACCCATTCCCCTCCCCCCTTTCCTTGATCTACCCCCATCCCATTCCCCCTGCGCCCAGGCAGAGCTCTGCCTGCCCCATATGGTGCAGAAAGGCCTGTGATATGCAGGGGGTCAGATTAGATGCTCTAACAGTCTCTTCTGCCCATAAAGTCTACTCATTTCTGAGAAACCGAGTGTAGCATTGGGAGCAGCCTCTGCTGTTTTACTGTCTAGCCGGCTTGCTTCCTAGAATGAACACTCATTGAGCGGGGTGATCCACAGAGAGTAGCTCAAACCTCCAAAGGGTCTGGCACGCGGCAGAACATTAGCACTGCAGGGGAGGGATGGGTGTGACAGTGACATCACAAAGGCCTTTTGCAGGCCTCAGCCTATTGGTCAAAGGTGCTTGGGAGGTGGTGACCTCACAGAGAGATGCTGACATCAGCCAGGCAGGACAGGGGCGCAGGGCCAGGGAAACCTCTGAGTCCCCTGTAGCTTTCCTTCAGCAAGTCTCCTTCTCGAGGTCTCTCTTTGAGGGCTGAGAGAGTATTAGGGGTCATGTACGTGAGCGCCAGGAGGAACCTCTTTTGAGTTTTCTCCTTTCCTTTTCCTGATTTTACTAGAAAACAGATGTCCCTGTTTAGAAGGTCACAGCCTCCGAGAGGTTTGGAACCTGTTCAGTCTGATCCATCTGTTCCACAAGTTCTTCAGTCCAATCCACTTCCCTATCTAATTTCCTTAATTTTTTAAAGTTAGCCCTTTTGAAATCAAAAACCCTAGTCACAGATCTATTTTTGTTTACCCTTCCATTTAGTTTAAACTGAATTAGCTCATGATCGCTCAAACCAAGGCTGTCCCCTACAACCATTTCTTCTAAGAGATCCTCACTACTCACCAAAACCAAATCTAAAATGGCATCCCCTCTTGTTGGTTCAGCAACTACTTGGTGAAAGAATCCATCAGCTATCACATCTAGGAAAATCTGAGCCCTATTATATTACTAGCACTTGTCCTCCAGTCTATATCTGGAAAGTTAAAGTCTCCCATGATCACACAATTCCCATTAGTATTTACTTCATTAAAAACATTGAAGAGGTCTCTATCCCTATCCAAATCAGACTCTTGTTCTAACAGACAGCAAACCCCCCCACCACCCCCCGAAAGGCAGAGATAGAGCCCAGGAATCGAGATGGTGGGGAAATTTCATTGAAACCGTTTCTGACCGAAAATCCTATTCAAACTAAACCAGTTTGTTTCTTGAAATCATAACAAGTGGCAATGAAAATCTTTGTCACAATGTGTTAACTTGTCTCGTGGCACTCAAAGAGGAGACACTTAGATCTCAAAAATTAGATAAGATGCTTCAGTCTGAGCTGAGTAGTTGCTGCTCTTAACAATTGCAAAATAATACAATACAAATAAAATAAACTATTTCAGCCATTCTATTATGTCCTAATCTGATCTGAGTAAACATGATAGGACACCTCATCTTATGCACTGCTCCTAGTGACACTCTCCAATAGACCCAGCAGTCCTTATTTCCAGGCCCCTTCACTAACCACTGCTGCACACTCCCTCCCACAGCTGGCAATTACAACCAGGCCCTCATGTCCGGTCCCCCTGCTTTGAGAGGGAGTGTGCTCCGCTGAAGTGATTGGAGGAGGGAACTGGGAGTCAGGACTCCTGGGTTCCATTGCTGGTTTCCTATTGACCTGTGGGACTTGGGGTAAGTTGCTGCCCCCTCTAGGCTCTGTCCCCAGCAGTCAAATGGGGATTTCATACTTTCCCACTATTGGAAAGTGCTGGGAGAATCCCGCAGCAAAAGCTGCTCTGACAGTGCTAAGCAGCATCTGTTTGCTTGTGAGAATGTCCTATGGGACTGTGTCAAAAGCCTTATTAACACCAAGATGGATCACATCTACTGTTTACCCACCTCCACTAGGCCCCTAACCCTGCCAAAGAAGGAGCTAGGATTGGTCTGGAATGATTTGTTCTTGACAAGTCCATGCTCACTAGTCCTAAGAACCAAATTGTCCTGCAGGTGCTGACAAACTGATTGTTTAATAAGCAGAGGCTGCTCCCAATGCTACACTCGGTTTCTCAGAAATGAGTAGACTTTATGGGCAGCAGAGACCGTTAGAGCATCTAATCTGACCCCCCGCATATCACAGGCCTCCTGTCTACCACAATAGCTACTTTTGGGGCAAACACATTCCGGAAAGGCATCTAGTCTTTATTAAACGACATCAAGAGATGGAGAATCCACTACTTTCCGTGGTAGCTTCTTCCTGTGGTCAATCATCCTCGCTGTTGAATATTTGTGCCTTATTTGTCATAGGAATTTGTCTCTTTTCACCTTCCAGCCATTGGGTCTTGTTCTGCCTTTCTCTGCTCGATTAAAGAGCCCTTTAATACCCAATATTTTCCCTCCATTAAGGCATTTCAACACTTCAGTGAAGTCACCTTTCAATCTTCTTTTGATAAGCTAAACAGGTTGAGCTCTTTCAATAGCTCACTAGAAGGCATTTTTCTCCAGCCCTCAGAACATTTCATGGCTCTTTGCTGCCCCAGCTCCAATTTCTAGGACCATCTTTTTCAAAGGAGGACACCAACACTGGAGGCAGTATTCCAATAGGAGTCTCACTGCTGCTGCTGTCACCTCCCTATGCTACTCACGGCTCTGCTCCTACGTCTAATGATGGCTTTAGCCCTGTTCACCACAGCATCACACTGGGAGCTCATGTTGAGTGGCTTCTCCACTCTGGCCCCTAAATCCTTTTCAGAGTCACTGCTTTCCTGGATACACGTCCCCATTCTGGAGGTGTGGCCGGCGTGCCTTGTGGCTACGTATAGGACCTTGCATTGGGCTCTGCTCAAACTTGTTTTCTTTGAATGGGTCCAGCTGGCCAAATGAGCCAGATCGCTCTGTATCACTGCCCTCTCCCCATCAGGAATTACCACTCTGCCTGTATTTTGTCACCCCCCAATCTTATCCGCAGTGATTGTATGTTTTCTCCCAAATCATTGATAACAATTATTTTAAAAAATTAGTCCTTGAGAGCTTCTTCAGACCCTTAGTACCCAGGACCTGCTCCCCACAGCACAGTGAGAAATGCTGTCCAGCCCTGCTGGTACATACGGGATAAGCAGAGAACAAACACACTTTAGGAGCTGTGTTGTCCATAGGCTCTGAACAACATGTGGGGGTCAGCAGATTACAAATGCACGACAACCTGTAGTGTAGACAGGTCCCAACTGTGTCTCGGTTCCCCACCCTGCTCTAAGTTTAGTCACAGCCGCCATGTCTTTTCCGCCATGTCCCTTAACCCCACGTCACTGCAGAAGAGAGATTTTCTGGTAGCCAGCTGGCTCTCCTGCATGTGGATGTCGTTCCAAAAGACGTGCTCTGGCTCAGTCCCATGCTATGGTTGGCTGAAGGAACCACTTGGTCACATTCTAGGCCCTGAGTTGTACAGGAGGGGCGACTAGATGCACATAATGGTCCTTTCTGACCTGAACCTCTATCAATCCTTGCTCAGAGCCTGCCAGCAGAGGGAGACCAGGGGTCAGGATTATGGAACCTGGGGTGACACCTGCCAGGATGACAGCAGGCTCTGTAGTCCTTGCCCAGAGCAGCTCTCTGCAGAGAGTCTGGTGCACAGCAGTGTAGGGAACAGCCAAGCTGCTAGGGATGGGAGCTGGGCTTCCTGGCAGAGTCCAGCACCCAAAGCCCAGCATCTGCAAGGAAGGGATTCCCCACAGAGGGGCAACATCATCTCCCACACATAGGGAGTCTCCCCCTGACACTTGATTCATCCTATGGCCTGTTCCCATCTCTGCCCACCACACTCCCAACTCAGCAGCTCCAGCTACCGAAGGGAACACGAACCAGAGGCCTTCCTGCTCCTGGGACAGAGGAGTAGGTTGATGATCTACCTGGATGTGAGCGTTGGCCTTCCCCATGGCCAGGTCTAGACTCCATTCAGAGCAGCGCACAGGAACTGCGATTCCTATTCTGGATCTAGTGGCAGCTTCAGTTTGCTGGCAGGAGACTGTACATGAGACCTTGCAGTTGCGGGGGTGACACAGGCACTAACATGTGCATGGGAGTTTGAGCAACAGGGCAGAGGCCTGTGTGGGGCAAGGAGGGCAGGGATTTGGCAAGCAAGAGCAGAGGATCAAACCCTTTCTTAATGTGGGTCAGGATGATCCCCATTTCAAAGATAGAGAAAGTGAGGCACCAGGTGGGAGAGTGACCTGGCCAGGATCATGTTACCGCTCAGTGGCAGGACTGCAAACAACCCATTCCCTGATCTCCTCACTGGACGCTGCTGCCCCTCCTGTATAACCCCTCCAGCCATCCTCGCCCACAGGCTATCCCCACCACCCTCCAATACCAGGCTGTTTCCACAATGGAAGCAGGCTTGTAACAGAGTTCACTCACCGATAGGTGCCCCTTCCTTCAAGGCCTGGGGTCACAGATTTCTTGGGCTAGCACGCCCGCCAGCAGGTTTCTGGCTGGGAACTCAGCCCTTCGGCCAGGCGACCATCTTTTAGTCCCACTCCTTCCTGGGTCTCGCTCATCCCAAACGAAAAGTCAAAAAATGTCTTTAACTGAAACAAGATCCTCTGTCCCTTGGGGGCTTTTCCTCAGCCTGACTTTGGCTCGGCCTGCCCTTGCTGGCCTTGGTAGCCCTTCCTATGGCCCTGTATATCCCCTTCCTTAGAGACCATGGGAGAACCAGTCCTACCCTGGATTCTAGGTTCTGCCCCAAGGCCCTGTACCCAACAGCTAGGCCTGCTCCTGTACCTTTGTTGCAGTTTCCCCCGGTTTCCCCTCAGCTGGAGCTCACTCTGTAATCCATTTGGCCTAGCTCCAGGCTTTATAGCCCACAGGCCAAGCCCCCCGTTATATACCCTCCTCCTTAGAACCTGGCCCACCCGGGGGCAAGTTCTATTCTTCTCCAAGCTTCATCCCTCCTCATCTCATCGCCGTCACCGGCTGCGCGCTTGTACAGCCTGTGCGCAGTGTCTGCAGCTCCACTGCCAGCTCGCTCGGGGCAAACCTTCTCTTCTGCAGTATCCCGACGCTCTTCCTGCAGCCACTCAGTCTCATGAACAGCTGCTTGCAGAGCCTGTTCTGAAGCCTTTAGCGTCTTCTTTTGCCTTTTTGCTATTGCCGCTGCATAGGCCAAAACCTTTTCGGTCAGGGTCTGAGAACCCACCATGGACTGCTCCACCCTTGTGTTTGTCCCTCCTCCAGTCTGCTTCATCTCTGGGCCAATCATTTTGTCCTTCATCTCCCTGCAGCACCCGACAGGGTGTGTTGGTGGAGGGTCTGCAAGGTCCATGGCCACCCCAGCCACCTCCACCTTGCCTGCCTCATGGGGGTTTGTGTCAGAGGACACCTTCTCCTTTCTTTCTAACTTCTTAGGGCCCTGGCCCCTTGTTCAGCCACTCAGCAATTTCCTAAGCAGGCCGTGTCTTTTGATATGGCCTGCTTCTCTGCCCCCAAAACAAAGAACTCTTGCTCCCATCTTGGCATTAGGCCACGCTTGTACACTTTCTCATGCCCTTCTCCCTGGGCTAACCTTCTCAGCACAGCCCAGGCATGCTCTCCTTCTCTGCTCTTTTTGTCCATGGGCATAGCAGACCCTGGGTTGATTTCCCTTTGCAGGATCTCTCACAGGTATTGCTGCTGCTGCGTCTATAGCTCCACCTGCACTTCCTTCTGCGTCTGTTGGTTTTCTAGGAGCTGCTGGAGAAACCCCTAGATCTGTTTTGGCTGCTTAGCCAGTCCCTGGAACTGAAGTGGGAAATCCAGCGACCAGCTTGGTCCCTTGATACACCTGCTTGGGGGAGGGATAGCTCAGTGGTTTGAGCATTGGCCTGCTAAACTCAGGGTTGTGAGCTCAATCCTTGAGGGGGCCATTTAGGGATCAGGGAAAAAAACTGTCTGGGGACTGGTCCTGCTTTGAGCAGGGCGTTGGACTAGATACCTCCTGAGGTCCCTTCCAACCCTGATATTCTATGATTCCTTCAGCAACCAAGACTTCCCTCACGGATCACAGGGGGAACTCAATCCTGCCAACTATGCCAATCATAAATGAATCTACTCATCGTTAGGTGCCCCCCGGCAGCCAGGCATGGCATCACAGCCCTCTCGCTGGGCTAGCGTCCCCCATCCATGGTCGCTCCAGCACCACGGCAGTTTCTCTGCCTGGTAACTCCGGGCAGGTCACCACATTTAGTCCACCCTTCTGGGGCCCAGCTTGCCTCACACTAAAAGTCCAAAGAGGTCTTTCCACAGACAGAAGTCCTTCTGCCATCGCTGGGGCACTTGCTCAGCCTGTAGCCCCCTTGCTGGGCTTGGGAACCCTCTCCAGGTGCGTGTACGCCGCCTCCTCTGGGGCCGGTAGGGGTACCCAGTCCCACCTGGACATTGATAACAGCTCAGGGCCCTGCACCTAACAGCTAGGTCTGCACCTTTCTCTTTGCTGCACTTTTCCAACCTCTCTTCTCAAGTTCCCCTCCAGGCTTTCCTTGCTGCTCTGAACTTCCTACCTCGTTCTCAATCCTGTTGCTACCCCAGCTTGGGTGTATCACCACTGAAGTCTGGCTCTTTAGGGGGGCGGATATGGTGCCTCTCAGTTCGGGCTCATTCTGTAATCAGCTTTCTGTGAGTGCCAGGGGGCTCCATTTCCCCTTCCACTAGCTCCCCATTTACAGAGAGCCAGAGCAGTACCTGCCACAGGGAGCGGGAGTTGCTGGTGGCCTCAGAGGCACAGGCCCTGCAGCGCCTCGGGCACCTGGCGCAAGTGCCGCATGATACAGAGCTGGCGCATCACATTGGCCGTGACGTCCTCCTGCTGCAAGGGAACGAGAACCTGTCTGAGACTCAGACGCCTCCGAGGAATCAGGGGGAATTAACGGCTCCTGGAACCAGCAGCATTTCCACCCAGCCCCTGCCCACCTCTGAGGGATGGATTTCCCCTCCTGACCCCCAGGATGGAGTCTTGTTGTCCTTCCTAGTGACCTCCAGTGGCAACCCCCCTCCTTGTACGGGGAGCTCCTGCCACCTCCCCGTCAGTGCCCCTGACAGCTGTTCTACCTCCAATCCACAGCTCAAGTTCTCAGACCCCTCTCTTCCAGCCCCACCCAGGTTGGGTAGGGAGGGGACTGTAGCGGGGGGGCAGGAGGGATTCTGGCAGCAGTGAAGTGGGATGTGGGGAGGTTGAGACCTTTCCCCAAGTCACCCCAGCCACTAATGCTGAAGCCGCAGGATGGCAGCCCTGGTGAATGGGACGGATCGGCAGCCCCTGCTGACTGAATCCTCCTGTTCTCTCCAGCAGGGCCGGCTTTAGGAAGGGCGGGGCCCCGGCAGGGATGACTAACAAAAAAAATAATGTAAAAAAAAGCCTTTCATTTCTTCCATGTATTATTTACTTTCCATAACTATATAAATAATAAAATTATATATTCTGTACATTGCATCATATATGCTGTTGATCGGTTATTAATGAGCTCCGTTTCACGTGTGTGGGTCCCCGCCACTCCCTGGGGGTGTGCTAGAGTGACCAGATGTCCTGATTTTATAGGGACAGTCCCGATTTTTGGGTCTTTTTCTTATAGGATCCTATTATCCCCCACCCCCTGTCCCGATTTTTCACACTTGCTGTCTGGTCACCCTAGTGGTGAGCTATAAAAGCCACCCTGCCCTTAAAGAGTCTAAAGATGCTATACGGCCCCTTTGACGATCCTATTCATACACCTCAGCCACTAAACAAAACGCTGGGGGGGCGGCGGGGGAGAGAGATGGGCCTTCTGCAGCAAAATCCAGATTTCAGGTTGCAATAGGTGGCGTAGGCAGGTTAATAACCAGCCTCCAGGGAACTGTAATGATACCCCAGAGGGTGAGAACATAAGAACATCAGAATGGCCGTACTGGGTCAGACCAAAGGTCCATCCAGCCCAGTATCCTGTCTACTGACAGTGGCCAATGCCAGGTGCCCCAGAGGGAGTGAACCTAACAGGTAATGATCAAGTGATCTCTCTCCTGCCATCCATCTCCACCCTCTGACAAACAGAGGCTAGGGACACCATTCCTTACCCGTCCTGGCTAATAGCCATTAATGGACTTAATGCAGAAGGGCGGTATGGATGGACTATGTAGAAGCTGTGACTATGTATGGAGGCATAACTATAATGTGGAGATGCAGAACAGCTTTCATTGCACGGGAGCCCGATGCATTTTACAAATGATCTGTATAAAACTCACTATACCCACAAGAGAAGTCCGACCACCTCTTCCAGGGGGGATGGGACATAGCAGGTGTTTAACAGCACCATAGTTAACCTCAGGTAAGCAAGCATGCAGCATGCAGGTGGAATGTAAGCTAGGGTGACCAGATAGTAAGTGTGAAAAAAAGGGATGGGGGTGGGGGGGTAATAGGCACCCATATAAGACAAAGCACCAAATATTAGGACTGTCCCTTTAAAATCGGGACATCTGGTCATCCTAATGGAGTGCAAACCTCCAAATTAGATGCTACGTTCCCATGCTTGGAGAGAGTCCCAAGGATCACGACTTTGATTTTATGCCCCGTCTGAAAGATGGAACATCAGAATGGAGCTGCCACATGCTCCTGGTAGAGCGCCCCTTGCTGGAGTGTTTGGGCACCACGTGCTTTAAGCTGCCTGAGTCTGAGCAGAGTTCAGGCACTGCCTCTGTTTGAACGCAGAGGGTGTCTCTATGCAAACTCTTGGGGTGCACATGCTCTGTCTAGCATCCCTTTCTGGGAGTGGAGACCCCACAGTCCAAGTGCCTAGGCACAGAGACTAGCGCCAGCTCCCCGGTCGCGTAAGCACACCCTTTCCAGAGCCCCAACCCTGGAGATCCTCACCCCTGTAGCTGAACCACGTAAGACAGAAGCTTTGCAAAAAGGGCTTCTAAAGCAGCTACTCTTTACTTTAGACAGGACACAAGATATACAGCTCCAGACCCAACAATCACCTTCCCTCCCTCAGTTCCCTCCCCACTCTCAAGTGTTTTTGGGCCAGGCCAGAGTCTTTTAAGGAATTCAGGGTCCCTCCCCCCTACAGCTCATGGCTTCTCTGAATCATGGAATCTCACTCTTTTCTCCTGCCAATTTCCTTTGCCCTTGGTCGGCCCCCGCATCCTTTGTTTTTCCTGGGAGCCCCCTCCTCATCCTGTCTCTGGTGCCCTACACCCCAGCCCCCTGCACAGAAGTTAGAGAAAACTGACCCTCCTCATTTCAGGGTGCTCTCATATGAATGGGAGCCATTCAGGTTAACGACTCTCCATTGTCTCTGCTCTGGGAGAGATGAGGGTGGAGCCCACGTACACCAGCGAACTCCCTTACACAACAATTTCATGAAGATCAGCCAGAATTCTGAAGTTGCACCTAGATTCCCCAAAGCGTCCCATCGGCACTGGCTCAGTGCTGACCCAGAGGGAAGAGCGCCACCTATTGACTCACCACCACCACTTCTGGCGGCACCCTGGGCTTTCCTTGGCGCTCTCCCATCCAATACTAGCGACAGTAGAACCTCAGAGTTACGAACACCAGAGTTATGAACTGACCTGTCCACCGCACACCTCATTTGGAACCGAAAGCAATCAGACAGCAGCAGAGACACACACACGCACAAAATCAACTACAGAACCGTACAGTATTGTGTTAAACGTAGACTACTACAAATAAATAAATAAATAAAGGGAAAGCGGCATTTTTCTTCTGCATAGTAAAATTTCAAAGCTGTATGACGACCATGTTCCTTTGTGAACTTTTGAAAGAACAGCCATAATGTTTTGTTCCGAGTTATGAACATTTCAGAGTTATGAACAACCTCCATTCCTGGACTCCCAATCCTGCATCCCTTGCGACAAGGTCACAGGCAGGGCTACCTGTTCTGGGTGAGTAGATCTCTGGACCCAAAGCTTGGTAAGCAGCATGGACATGTGGGCACGGTTGTGGTGGCGTAAAACTGCCCATTCCCAGCAGACTCGTCCTGTCCCCCAGCTGTGCAGAACAGAAGTACTCTGCTGACACCTCCTCTGGGCCTGTATGATATCCTCAACTGATTAGAATTGCACCTGGCTGCCAAACTCTCGAAACCTAGTGGTGAACCTCCTCTTCCCCTGCCCACCCCGATTAGCTCCCCAGGGCAGCGGCTAAAGCTTTGCAGACAGTGACAGCCTGTTATACAAGACTTAGGCATTGTTTCCTTTCTGATCTTTCTCTCTCTCGGCAGGTTGGCATCACAAAGCAGGCACCAGGCTGCAGAGCGGAGATAACAGAGACCATTAATTCCATCAGGGCTGGGACGACAGCTCATTAGCGGCCAGAGAGGAGACTAATGGTTCCCTTTGTTCCTGCCATTTCCTTCCCTTAGCAGTGACCTTTCTGGAAGAAAGCCCCTGGCTTGGGGAACGCCACCCCCTTTGAGAGAGCATCTCAAATTTAATGATGTACCATTAAATCGCTGCCTTCCCCCAGGACACCTTCCCCACCAGAGCTGCTCTCCCAGCCTTGTGAAGAGTCCAGGGCCCTGTCTGTGCGAAGCCCCATCTCCTCTAGCCAGAAGGAGCAGCTCAGTAACTCGGCTCAGGAAAGCTCCCTGCAGCGGGTTCCCAGCTTTGTGACTCATCCCACACAGGATTTCAGGACAGACTGAGCATTGCTTCCCCCTGGCACTACATTGAAACGGTCTCTGATTTGCAGAGCACGCGGCTGCCTCTCCGTGGGTGCAGGCTCTGGGACAGAGTTTGGGGGCCGGAGAAGGGGTGGTGGGTGCTGGGGGGAGGGGACTGCCATCACATGTGGCTTCCTTCCTCCCCTGCTGCCCCTCACCATAGCCTCGGTGGGGGATGGGGCTGCCCCTTGCCCAGTGTTTGCAGGAGTGGTGGCTGGGGGGAAACCCAGTCAAACTCTGGTTTTACTCTTTCGTTGATGGGTCACTTTAACCCCTTACAAACCCCTTCCCACCTCTCTCACCCCCCTTTTCTACTGGGCTTGTTTGATCTTTTCGGTGGAGCCAGATGAAAACCACAAACCCCAGTGAGAGCAACAGGCTGGAAGACTAGACTGAACCCACCACCCACCCAGTCTAGTCCATCCCAGAGCCCAGGACTGAGGGCAAATGTCCCCCCACCCCCAGGCCACGTGCTTCCACTCCTGGCCTCTCCTAGCGCCGCCAGAGATTCTGTGTGGCTGCATCAGGTGGGATTTCAACCGGACCCCCACCCCTGCTAAATTCACCCCTGTTTTGTGACCACTCTGCACCAAGAGCCCCTTCCTTCCCTACCCTAGAGCTGCTGGATGGCTAGAAAGCTGAGCTGGGCGTTTGATCGATCTGGAATGTTATCGTGCCCCCCCCCCAAAAAAAACCTTAATGTCCACACAGCTTGGGGGGGGGGATATTCCTCCCCCACAAGCCAGTCTATTTTATTGTTGTAGGGCAAATGAAGGAGCCAGAGTTTAATGGAAATATTCAGCCCCTACAGCAGTCTTGCAGCAGGGGAAGCAGAGTTGATGGGAAGGGAACTGGTTTGGATAGGAGCCCCCCGTCCCCCTCCTTTGCAAAATAATTTGGGGAGGGGAATCAGATCACTCCATGCCTCAGTTTCCCCTCTCTCGGGGGAGAAGGGAGAGATAAAAGTCTCAGCCTGCCGTGTTGCAGACCTTTCGCATTCTCCCCTCCTGATGTATTTGATTTCCTCCTCCAAACCTCCCTGTCTCTCTCTCTCTCTCTCACCTGGAATTCACAGCACTAAGTACTGGCTCGGGGCTTTCTTCCTGGGTTACATGATCCCGAGTTTAGTTTTGAAACAGACGCAGGCAGGCACAACTCACCCTCAAACAGCAACACCACCGAAAACCACAAAACCAACCCAATATTACACACCTAGGGGGAATCACGGGGTCAAATTCTCACCGACCGAAGCCCCAGCAGCTGCTAAGGTGAGTGAGGTCCACTGCCGAGATTCCTGTCTCCCACCGGACCGGAAGCCCCCTCGGTGTCTCCTCCAGGTGAGTGCTGGGGGGAGGGGAGGGGAAGGCTGCAAAGCACATGTGCCTTCTTCCCCCTCCCCCCTCCTGACCTGCAACAGCCGCTGCTGCCTCTGCCTCAGGCCCCTGCCGGCCAGCGTCTCTCGCTGCCTAGCAGCAACAGCTGCTGCTTCCGGGAGAGCCACAGAGCTTTGCTTCAGGCAGGGACACTGCCCGATCTGCAAGGGGCCCTCTTAGGGGCGGGGCCCAATTCAGGGGAATCGGTGGAATCGGCCTAAAGCCGGCCCTGCTCTGGGTGTCCCTAGCCTCTGATTGCCAGAAGCTAGGAGTGGACGACAGAGGGTGGATCACTAAATGATTGCCTGTTCTGTTCTTCCCTTCAAAGGACCTGGCGTTGGCCACTGTTCAAAGACAGGATACTGGGCTAGATGGACCACTGGTCTGACCCTATATGGTTGTTCTTATGTTCTTACGCTGATGACTCACAGATCTACCTCTCTACTCCAGACCTGTCCTTCTGTCCAAATCAAAATCTTGGCTTGTCTCGCTAACCTCTCCTAGTGGATATGTAGCCGTCAGCTCATACTCAACATGGCTAAAAAAGAACTCTCAATCTTCTCCCCCAAATCTGTCCTGCTACATCCTTTCTTGATCACTGTGAACAGTGCTACTCAGACCCATAATCTGAGAGTAATCTTTGATTTAAACATCTTTCTAGGTCTTTACATCCAGGCTATGTCTAATATTGATTCTTTGTGCATAATATCTGTAAGATGCAACTTCTCCTGCCCATCTACACACCTAAAACTCCAATTCAGGTTCTCATCCTCTCACATCTCAGTTACTTCAATATCTTTTTCTCTGCCCTCGAGAAATGCAATCTTGCCTTGCTGATATCCATTCATAATGCAGCTGCAAAGATCATTCTCCTAGCCCATCACTTTGACCATGTCATTCTATAGGTGCCGACTCCGTGGGTGCTCCGGGGCTGGAGCACCCACGGGGAAAAATTGGTGGGTGCTCTGCACCCACCGGCAGCCAAGCTCCCCACCCTGCCCCCCCGCCCCGGCTCACCTTACCTCCGCCTCCTCCTCTGAGCGCGCCGCATCCCTGCTTCTCCTCCCAGCACTTGTCACCGCAAAACAGCTGTTTCATGGCATAAAAAGCTGTGGGAGGGAGGGGGAGGAGTGGGAACGTGGGCATGCTCAGGAGAGTAGGCGGGGAAGAGGCAGGGCCGGGGATTTGGGGAAGGAGTCCAATAGGGGCAGGGAGGGGGTGGAGTGGGGGCGGGGACTTTGGGGAAGGGGTTGGAATGGGGGCGGGGCAGGGATGAAGTTGGGGTGGGGCAAGGGACGGGGGGGGTCAAGCACTCACCGACGACAGGAGAAGTTGGCATCTATGTGTCATTCCTTTCTTTGCATCTCTCCCTGGGCCCCTCTTCTCTATTGTATAAAACAAACATAAGCTGCTTCTCTTCGCACTCAGGGCCTATCCCCACCCTACCAATCATTCAATCATACACTATGAGTCCCTACTGAAATGTCAACTCTCAACTCCGATCAGTCCCACGATGCCAGCCTCTACCAGCAACTTGTTAAATTTTCACACAAGCACTGTTGTGCTTTCTCACATGCTGTCCCTCGTGTTTGGGAGGAGCTCCCTGAAAACATCTGCAAAACCAATGCATTATCTTCCTCGAAAACCCTCCTTACAACTCTCCTTTGCCGTAATGCCTACAAAAAACTTGACAACTGTTAGTCTGCTGATATGCTGAGACAACAACTTTGTCATTGTTTCCTGGTAGTTCCCCATCTGTTTGCATCTATCTATTGTCTCTTGGTTTTATACTTCGACTGTGAGCTCTTTGGGGCAGGGACTGTCATTTTGTTTGGTGCATGTACAGCACCTAGCATAATGGGGTCCTGGTCCATGACTAGGGCTCCTAAGTGCTCTATTACAAATAATAATAAAAGCTTATCTCACTCTCTCCCCATTTAAAATTTATATAGTCTAGATTTCCAGTTCTAGTCTGTCAGCCTCTGTGTAGATCCTTGCCTACATTTTTAAAAATGAGGTCACATTTCATAATTTATACTATGTTTTGCTGGTTTTTACTTCACCATGGTTTAACAGTGACGGAGTATCTTGGTCCTGGGAGCACGCAATGATAAATACGACTAAACCACCCCTGTACAGCCAGTGAGAATGAGGGAATAATCAGGCCCAATGTGCATGAGATGATGCAATACAGGAAGAAATCCATTTACTTCCAAATCATTTATGGATAAATAATGACTGGCCCTGTTTGTGTGTGTGTGTGTGTGTGTGTGTGTGTGTGTGTGTGTGTGTGTTCAGAGGATTGAGAGGAAGAAGGTACAGTAACCTCTACATCAGGAGTCTCAAAGTCCCGGCCCACAGGCCATCTGTAGCCCAAGAACCTCCCCACTGCAGCCCGCGGAGGAGAGACACGCAGGCACGCTGCCGGCAATGTCCACTACAGGCGCCGATCCCCACAGTTCCCATTGACTGGGGGAGAGGGATATCACTAGTCAGCCATGGAGGCTGGTCAGAGTCAGCCATGGAGACAGCATTACTTTTTTCCCCACAATAAATATAAACAAATCAAAATACCGAACACAACTATCTGTAATGCCTACAAAAAACACTTGACAACTGTTAGTCTGCTGATATGCTCTCCTCAGGTCCCCACTCCTAGCCCACTCACAGGAGAAATCCAGAATCCAGACACAGTGGTCTTGAATTTGAGGCTCTATGGCCAGTCAATACACAGTGCTCCTCATTTCAAAGGGGGGTAACTAATTAGATTGGTGGCCCGGGGGCAGTGCGCCTGTGCACCTGCTGGTGGCCAAACTCATGCTGCACAGCTCTGTGAAACACTGCTGCCGCTCAGTATGCTCCATGCAGCACCCAAAATAGTCTGACTGCATTTGCTCTGTACCAGCCAAGCGCTTCTGATCACCACCACACAAGCACAATATTGCTACTGCCACCTCCTCCCTCGGCTCACCTCTGGTTAGGAAGCCAGACTTTGGCCCTCCTTGTGATTCAGTTGGGATTACAGCAACCTTGGTGAGTTTATTTTGGTGTCTTGCTTCACCCACTGTAGACTTCAGATCTCTGAGCAGAGCATGATATTGATAAAGCAGCATGTACAAAAAAGAACCAGGAGGGGGCTGTCCAAAACTTAGAAGTGCACAGCTCATGCTAAACACTGCCCTTTGAAAACATCCGTAGAAAAGTTTTGGGTAAACAGGAATGTAGAAGTGAGATTACAGCTTCAAACCCGGCATAGCTTTGAAAGCAAACAGCTGGTTCAGTGGGTGTTCCGACAAAGAGGAATGGTCAGGTTACCTTGAGGCTTCTTTTTACAATTCATTAACCAACAAAAAGTTGTTTGCTATTGACAGGCTTGTTCCTGAGGGAATCCACGTCAGAAACAAACAGATGAGCAGACATCTTGTGTCCTAAAATAGATTCAGTGATGCAATGGCCTAATTTCTAAGACTACAGACAATAGAAAATTTTGATAGGTCAATTGATATTTTAGTATATACTTTACAATATAATTGTAATAAAGGAAACACTTAATATGCAACTTTACTTTGAATTTGTTTAGGAAATAAGATTTTTTTCTGCTTTCTATTCTTACCAGCCCAACAGAACCAACATAGCTCTGGGAGAGCAAACAGGAAATTTTTCTGTGCAATTCAACAGAATTATTATTATTTTTTAATGAAAGCTTCGATTCTATTGCACAGTTCTGGAGCAAGAGATAGTTTCGTGGCAAATTCCAGGGCCACAGAATAACCCCACTTTATAGAACAAAAACCATGGCTTACCTTACCCATCATATGCCATCTATATTTCCAGTATGGAAATAGATCATCATCTCCATCCGCACTCTGCATACTGAATGGTGAACGACCCGGCCATCTGCATGCTACTCAGCCTAGGATCTGAGAGTAAGCTGTGTTCTACCTAGCTTACAACATCAACAATAGAGATTCTACAACATGAACTGTTTTGATGTATGAGCCAGAAAAATCCAACTCTCTCATTAGAGACATATCTGTTCCATGGTGATAACAGGAGCAAAATATAGTACAATCTTATTTTAGTTAGTAAAGTCAGCAGATATGACTGAATGCACAGAGAAGATACAGGAGGTTTATTGAACAAGAAAGTGCTGTTTTTATGCCTTAATTTTTTAGATTAGAGCAGATTAAGGAGATTTAATGGTTGAGGGGGTTACATTACACAAATCTAAGACTGGAAAAAATCAAGTCAATTAAGGGCTGAAATGGAAAAATCCTAGAGGAGATTGCAATAGATTATATAGTGTGTAAATTCAACGCTAGTTAAAGCCAAGGGACTGACACCACCAATAATTTGGCTCAATGTCATTGTGATCCTTATATTTCTCTTTCAACTAATAGTGTACAGAGCACAAGTATGAAACTCCTTTTCTTACATCCTATATCCATTTTAAACTATAACTGAGAGGGAAAATATCAGTTTACATCTAACAAACCAAGATGACTGGACAGTC
>NW_027053220.1:0-45000 GCF_011386835.1 Chrysemys picta bellii | reverse complement strand
TTTTGGAAACACTGAGTGTAGCATTGGGAGCAGCCTCTGATGCTTTACTGTCTAGCCGGCTTGCTTCCTAGAATGAAGACGCATCGAGTGGGGTGATCCACAGAGAGTAGCTGAAACCTTCAAAGTGTCAGGGCAGCAGCAGGACATTAGCACTTCAGGGGATGGGTGGGTGTGGCAGTGACATCACAAAGGCCTTTTGCAGTGTAGTAGTTCCGGGGTGGGGCTCGTCCCTTCCTGGGGTACCTGGGAGCCAGGCCGCCCCGCTACAAAGCGAATAACAGTTAGGGCCCAGACCTTTGGGTAGGGGCTGAGCACACAATTAGCAGTTCGGCGCTCAGGCCTTTGTGCAGGGACTGAGCACACAATCAACAGCTCCGGCCCTGGGTCAGGGCGGGGAACAAACCAGTAGTCAGTCAGCGGCCCAGGCCTTGTAGCAGTTGCTGGGTCAGTTTGGGTTAGCCCAGGCCCTAGGTCAGGGCGGGGCAGCAAACCAATCGTCAGTCAGAGGCCCAGGCCCCTTGGACAAGGAGGAGGAGAGACTGCCACCCAGCACGGGGTGGCAGGGGGGAACACAGGCCCACCCACTCCACTGTGTTCCAGCCCGGGGCCCTATCCGCAGCAGTCCGTCTGCCGCGCAGTCAGTGGGGATCCTGACCGCAACACACTGACATGGGTTCGGGGTCTGCTATCCCCAGGCCACTTCCCATCTCCTCCTCCATGGGTACCTGTTCCTCCTGAGTTCCGTCTGCTGGGTCGCAGATCATGGGCTGCTCCGGGCCCCGAGCAGCAGGTAGGTCTGTCACTCCCTCTGGGCCCTTGGCGGGGGAAGCTCAGACCGTTCCTCAGGATACCGGGCTCTCGGCAGGCTCAGGTCCGCGGGAGCTCGGGCACCAGCGTCTGTCCTCTCTCGCTGCCGGCCAGCTACTGAGCGCTGTGGCTTGGCCTTTATACTTCCTGTCCCGCCCCTTGACTTCCGGGGGGTGGGGACAGGCCGCGGTGGCCTTGACTTCCTGGGGCGCCTGGGAGCCAGGCCGCCCCGCTACATGCAGTATCTCAGCGTATTGGTCAAAGGTGTTAGGGAGGTGGTGACCTCAGAGAGAGATGCTGACATCAGTCAGGGGCGCAGGGCCAGGGAAACCTCAGAGACCCCTGTGGCTTTGCTTTAGCAAGTCTCCTTCTCGAGGTCTCTCTTTGAGTACTGAGAGAGTATTAGGGTTCACGTATGTGAGTGCGAGCAGGAGCCTCTTTCGAGTTTTCTCCTTCCCTTTTACTGATTTTACTAGAAAACAGACGTCCCTGTTTAGAAGGTAAGAGCCTCCAAGAGGTTTTTGAACCTGCTCAGTCTGATCCACCTGGTGCCCGTTGAATTCTAGGCATGGAAAACACTAGTTCAAGGTGACAGAATTTTGTAGTCCACACGGGATTTTGTCCCGTGGAATCACTGGGGACATTAGGGTTTGTCCTTTTCGTTTTACCTTTTCCACCATCCCTCCTTCCTTTCTCTTCATCTCTTACTTCTTTTGTCCTTTCTCCTGTTCCCCTCCCACCACCAGGAGTGGTGTGTGTGTGTGTGTGTGTGTGTGTTGCTGGGGGTGATCTTCACCTCCTCTTGTGGGAAGTTCATCCAAAACTGTGGGGTTGAAATAGTGCTTGGACTCCACAGACACTAGATGCTGCCATCCTGTGGCTTAGCGTTAGTGTCTCGGATGACTTGGGCAAGATCTCAACCTCCCCGCAACCCACTTCACTGCTGCCAGAATCCCTCCTGCCCCCACTGCTAGACCCGCCTCCCAGCCCAACCTTGGTGGGGGTCTAGAAGAGGTTTCTGATGACTTAAGCTGTGGTTTGGAGGTGGAACAGCTGTCAAGGACACTGAGGGGGAGGTAGCAGGAGCTCACCCTAGAAGGAGGGGGATTGGCACTGGAGGTTACTAGAAAGGACAAGAAGACTCCATTCTGGGTTTCAGGAGGTGAATTTATCCCTCAGTGTTGGGCAGGTGCTGAGTGGAAATACTGCTGGTTCCAGGTGCCCTTAATTCCCCCTGATTCCTCGGGGCGTTTGAGTCTGACTGGTTCTCATTCCCTTGCAGCAGGAGGGCGTCACGGCCAAAGTGAGGCACCAGCTCCGCATCATCCATCACTTGCCCCAGGTGCCAGAGACACTGCAGGGGTTGTGCCTCTGAGGCCTTCAGCAACTCCCGCTCCCTGTTGCAGGTACTGCTCTGGCTCACTGTAAATGGGGAGCTAGTGGAAGGGGAAATGGAGCCCCCTGGCACTCAGTGAAAGGGAAAGTGGTGGATTCTCCATCTCTTGAAGTCATTGAATGAAACTAGATGCCTTTCTGGAATGTTTGTGCCCAAAAAGTAACTATTGTCCTATACAGGAAGCCTATGATATGCAGGGGGTTAGATGAGATGCTCTAAAGGTCTCTTCTGGCCATAAAGTGTATTAATTTTGGAAACACTGAGTGTAGCATTGGGAGCAGCCTCTAATGTTTTACTGTCTAACCGGCTTGCTTCCTAGAATGAAGACGCATTGAGTGGGGTGATCCACAGAGAGTAGCTCAAACCTTCAAAGTGTCAGGCCAGCAGCAGGACATTAGCACTTCAGGGGATGGGTGGGTGTGGCAGTAACATCACAAAGGCCTTTTGCAGGAGCTCAGCCTATTGGTCAAAGTTGTTAGGGAGGTGGTGACCTCAGAGAGAGATGCTCACATCAGCCAGGCAAAACAGGGCCGCAGGGCCAGGGAAACCTCAGAGACCCCTGTGGCTTTGCTTCAGCAAGTCTCCTTCTCGAGCTCTCTTTGAGGACTGAGAGAGTATTAGGGTTCACATATGTGAGTGTGAGCAGGAGCCTCTTTCGAGTTTTCTCCTTTCCTTTTACCCATTTTACTAGAAAACAGAAGTCCCTGTTGAGAAAGTAAGTGCCTCGGAGAGGTTTGTAACCTGTTCAGTCTGATCCACCTGGTGCCATCTGAATTCTAGGCATGGAAAACTCTAGCTTAAGGTGGCAGAATTTTATTCCCTCCCTGGGATTTTGTCCCGTAGAATCACTGGGGATATTAGGAAAACAACAAGGAGTCTGGTGGCACCTTAAAGACTAACAGATTTATTTGGGCATAAGCTTTCGTGAGTAAAAACCTCACTTCTTCGGATGCATAGAGTGAAAGTTACAGATGCAGGCATTATATACTGACACATGGAGAGCAGGGAGTTACTTCACAAGTGGAGAACCAGTGTTGACAGGGCCAATTCAAAAATCAGGGTGGATGTAGTCCACTCCAAATAATAGATGAGGAGGTGTCAATTCCAGGAGAGGAAAAGCTGCTTCTGTAGTGAGCCAGCCACTCCCAGTCCCTATTCAAGCCCAGATTAATGGTGTTGAATTTGCAAATGAATTTTAGTTCTGCTGTTTCTCTTTGAAGTCTGTTTCTGAAGTTTTTTTGTTCAATGATAGTGACTTTTAAATCTGTAATAGAATGACCAGGGAGATTGAAGTGTTCACATACTGTCTTATGTATGTTACCATTGCTGATGTCCGACATGGGGACATTAGGGTTTGTCCTTTTCCTTTTACCTTTTCCTCCATCCCTCCTTCCTTTCTCTTCATCTCTTACTTCTTTTGTCCTTTCTCTTGTTCCCCTCACACCACCAGGAGTGGTGTGTGTGTGTGTGTGTGTGTGTGTGTGTGTGTGTGTGTGTGTGTGTGTGTGTGTGTGTGTGTGTGTGGTGCTGATGGTTCTCTTCTCCTCCCCTTGTGGGGAGTTGATCCAAAACTGTGGGGTTGAAATAGTGCTTGGACCCCACTGACAGTAGATGCTGCCATTGTGTGACTTAGCATTAGTTTCTGGGATGACTTGGGTCAAGATCTCAACCTCCCTGCAACCCACTTCACTGCTGTCAGAATCCCTCCTGCACACCCTGTTAGAGCCGCCTCCCAGCCCAACCTGTGTCGGTGTGGAGAAGAGGATTCTGATGACTTGAGCTGTGGTTTGGAGGTGGAATATCTGTGAAGGGCACTGAGCAGGAGGTAGCAGGAGCTCACCCTACAAGGAGGGGGGTTGGCTCTGGAGGTTTCTAGAAAGGACAAGAAGACTCCATTTTGGGGTTCAGGAGGTGAATTCATCTCTCATTGATGGGCAGGTGCTGGGTGGAAATACTGCTGGTTCCAGGTTCCCTTAATTCCCCCTGATTCCTCGGGGCGTTTGAGTCTCTGACAGGTTCTCGTTCCCTTGCAGCAGGAGGACGTCACGGCAAAAATGATGCACCAGCTCCGCATCATCCTGCACTTACGCCACGTGCCTGAGACACTGCAGGGGCTGCGCCTCTGAGGTCTTCAGGAACTCCCGCTCCCTGCTGCAGGTACTGCTCTGGCTCACTGTAAATGGGGAGCTAGTGGAAGGGGAAATGGAGCCCCCTGGCACTCACTAAAAGGGAAAGTGATGGATTCTCCATCTCTTAATGTCATTTAATTTAAACTAGATACCTTTCTGGAATGTTTGTGCCCAAAAAGTAACTATTGTACTATACAGGAAGCCCATGATATGCAGGGGCTTAGATGAGATGCTCTAAAGGTCTCTTCTGGCCATAAAGTGTAGTAATTTTGGAAACAGTGAGTGTAGCATTGGGAGCAGCCTCTGATGTTTTATTGTCTAGCCGGCTTGCTTCCTAGAATGAAGACCCATTGAGTGGGGTGATTCACACAGAGTAGCTCAAACCTTCAAAGTGTCAGGCCAGCAGGAGGACATTAGCACTTCAGGGTTTGGTTGGGTGTGGCAGTGACACCACAAAGGCCTTTTGCAGGACGTCAGCTTATTGGTCAAATGTGTTAGGGAGGTGATGACCTCAGAGAGAGATGCTGACATCAGAGAGAGATGCTGACATGAGGGCCAGGGAAACCTCAGAGACCCCTCTGGCTTTGCTTCAGCAAGTCTCCTCCTTGAGGTCTCTCTTTGAGGAAAGTAAGTGCCTCGGAGAGGTTTGTATCCTGTTCAGTCTGATCCACCTGGTGCCAGCTGAATTCTAAGCATGGAAAACACTAGTTCAAGGTCGCAGAATTTTATTCCCTCCCTGTGATTTTGTCCCGTAGAATCACTGGGGACATTAGTGTTTGTCCTTTTCATTTTACCTTTTCCTCCCTCCCTCCTTCCTTTCTCTTCATCTCTTACTTCTTTTGTCCTTTCTCCTGTTCCCCTCCCACCACCGGGAGTGGTTTGTGTGTCTGTGTGTGTTTGTGTGTTGCTGGGGGTGCTCTTCACCTCCCTTTGTGGGGAGTTCATCCAAACCTGTGTGGTTGAAATAGTGCTTGGACTCCACTGACACTAGATGCTGCCATCGTGTGGATTAGCATTGGTGTCTGGGATGACTTGGGGCAAGATCTCAACCTCCCCGGAACCCACTTCACTGCTGGCAGAATCCCTCCTGCCACCCCTGCTAGAGCCGCCTCCCTGGCCAACCTGGGTGGGGGTGGAGAAGAGGGTTCTGATAACTTGAGCTGTGGTTTGGTGGTGGAACATCTGTCAAGGGCACTGAGAGGGAGGTAGCAGCAGCTCACCCTTCAAGGAGGGGATTTGGCACTGGAGGTTACTAGAAAGGACAAGAAGACTCCATTCTGGGGTTCAGGAGGTGAATTCATCCCTCAGCGGTGGGCAGGTGCTGAGTGGAAATACTGCTGGTTCCCGGTGCCCTTAATTCCCCCTGATTCCTCGGGGCCTTTGAGTCTCTGACAGGTTCTCGTTCCCTTGCAGCAGGAGGACGTCACGGCCAAAGTGATGCACCCGCATCATCCGCCACTTGCGCCAGGTGCCTGAGACACTGCATGGGTTGTTCCTCTGAGTCTTTCAGCAACTCCCGCTCCCTGCTGCAGGTACTGCTCTGTCTCACTGTAAATGGGGAACTAGTGGAAGGGGAAATGGAGCCCCCTGGCACTCACTAAAAGGGAAAGTGGTGGATTCTCCATCTCTTGATGTCATTGAATGAAGACTAGATGCCTTTCTGGAATGTGTGTGTCCAAAAAGTAACTATTGTACTATACAGGAGGCCTATGATATGCAGGGGCTTAGATGAGATGCTCTAAAGGTCTCTTGTGGCCATAAAGTCTACAAATTTTGGAAACACTGAGTGTAGTATTGGGAGCAGCCTGTGATGTTTTACTGTCTAGCCGGCTTGCTTCCTAGAATGAAGACGCATTGAGTGGGGTGATCCACAGAGAGTACCTGTGTCAAGGCTGTATCCCCACTTTGAAGTTTAGGGTACAAATGTAGGGGCCTGCATGAAAACTTCTAAGCTTAACCACCATCCCAAGGCTAATTTCCTCCCCTGGGTAGCCTTGAGAAACCTTTCACCAATTCCCTGGTGAATACAGATCCAACCCCCTTGGATCTTAAAACAAGGAGAAATTAACCATCCCCCCTCCTTCCTCCCACCAACTCCTGGTGAATCAAGATCCAAACTCCTTGGATCTTAAAACAAGGAAAAATCAATCAGGTTCTTATAAATAAGGCTTTTAATTAAAGAAAAAGGTAAAAATCATCTCTGTGAAATCAGTATGGAAATTAACCTTACAGGGTAATCAAACTTAAAGAGCTCAGAGGACTCCCCTCTAGTCTTAGGTTCAAAGTACAGCAAACAAAGATAAACACTCTAGTAAAAGGTACATTTACAAGTTGAGAAAACAAAGGAAAACTAACACGCCTTGTTTGAAATAGGAGAGACTTGTTTAGAAAGATGTGGAGAACCTGGATTGATGTCTGGTCCCTCTCAGTCCCGAGGGCGAACACCCACACAAACAAAGAACACAAACAAAAGCCTTCCCCTCCCCAAGATTTGAAAGTATCTTGTCCCCTTATTGGTCCTTTAGGTCAGATGCCAGCCAGGTTACCTGAGCTTCCTAACCCTTTACAGGGAAAAGGATTTTGGAGCCTCTGGCCAGGAGGGATTTTATAGTACTGTACACAGGACAGCTGTTACCCTTCCCTTTATAGT
The DNA here is from genome assembly GCF_011386835.1 of Chrysemys picta bellii. Taxonomy (NCBI): domain Eukaryota; kingdom Metazoa; phylum Chordata; order Testudines; family Emydidae; genus Chrysemys; species Chrysemys picta. Next base: position 38,018 of record NW_027053220.1, on the reverse strand, counting down.
TATGACAACCTCAAACCTTCAAAGTGTCAGGCCAGCAGCAGGACATTAGCACTTGAGAGTTTGGTTGGGTGTGCCAGTGACATCACAAAGGCCTTTTGCAGGATGTCAGCTTATTGGTCAAATGTGTTAGGGAGGTGGTGACCTCAGAGAGAGATGCTGACATCAGCCTGGCAGGACAGGAGCACAGGGCCAGGGAAACCTCAGAGACCCCTGTGGCTTTGCTTCAGCAAGTCTCCTTCTCGAGGTCTCTCTTTGAGGACTGAGAGAGTATTAGGGTTCACGTACGTGAGTGCGTGCAGGAGCCTCTTTCGAGTTTTCTCCTTTCCTTTTACTGATTTTACTAGAAAACAGACGTCCCTGTTTAGAAGGTAAGAGCCTCCAAGAGGTTTTGGCAGCTGCTCAGTCTGATCCATCTGGTGCCAGCTGAATTCTAGGCATGGAAAACAGTAGTTTAAGATGGCAGAATTTTATTCCATCCCTTGGATTTTGTGCCGTAGAATCACTGGGGACATTAGGGTTTGTCCTTTTTGTTTTACCTTTTCCTCCATCCCTCCTTCCTTTCTCTTCATCTCTTACTTCTTTTGTCCTTTCTCCTGTTCCTCGAAAACTGTGGGGTTGAAATAGTGTTTGGACTCCACTAACACTAGATGCTGCCATCCTGTGGCTTAGCATTAGTGTCTGGGATGACTTGGGTCAAGATCTCAACTTCCCCGCAACCCACTTCACTGCTGCCAGAATCCCTCCTGCCCCCCCTGCTAGAGCCGCCTCCCTGGCCAACCTGGGTGGGGGTTGGTGAACAGTGTTTTTTTCATACATTCATAGATTATCGGACTGGAAGGGACCTCGAGAGGTCATCGAGTCCAGTCCCCTGCCCGCGTGGCAGGACCAAATACCATCTAGACCATCCCTGATAGACATTTATCTAACCTACTCTTAAATATCTCAAGAGATGGAGGTTCCACAACCTCCCTCGGCAATTTATTCCAGTGTTTAACCACCGTGACAGTTAGGAACTTTTTCCTAATGTCCAACCTAGACCTCCCTTGCTGCACTTTAAACCCATTGCTTCTGGTTCTATCCTTAGAGGCTAAGGTGAACAAGTTTTCTCCCTCCTCCTTATGACACCCTTTTAAATACCTGAAAACTGCTATCATGTCTCCTCTCAGTCTTCTCTTTTCCAAACTAAACAAAGCCAATTCTTTCAGCCTTCCTTCATAAGTCATGTTCTCAAGACTTTTAATCATTCTTGTTGCTCTTCTCTGGACCCTTTCCAATTTCTCCACATCTTTTTTAAAATGCGGTGCCCAGAACTGGACACAATACTCCAGCTGAGGCCTAACCAGAGCAGAGTAGAGCGGAAGAATGACTTCTCGTGTCTTGCTCACAACACACCTGTTAATACATCCCAGAATCAGGTTTGCTTTTTTTGCAACAGCATCACACTGTTGACTCATATTTAGCTTGTGGTCCACTATAACCCCTAGATCCCTTTCTGCCGTACTCCTTCCTAGACAGTCTCTTCCCATTCTGTATGTGTGAAACTGATTGTTCCTTCCTAAGTGGAGCACTTTGCATTTGTCTTTGTTAAACTTCATCCTGTTTAACTCACACCATTTCTCCATTTTTTATAGATGGGCACTATATTTGCCCTTTTCCAGTCTTCTGGAATCTCTCCCGTCTCCCATGATTTTCCAAAGATAATAGCTAGAGGCTCAGATACCTCCTCTATTAGCTCCTTGAGTATTCTAGGATGCATTTCATCAGACCCGGGTGACTTGCAGGCATCTAACTTTTCTAAGTGATTTTTAACTTGTTCTTTTTTTATTTTATCTGCTAAACCTACCCCCTTCCCATTAGCATTCACTATGTTAGGCATTCCTTCAGACTTCTCGGTGAAGACCGAAACAAAGAAGTCATTAAGCATCTCCGCCATTTCCAAGTTTCCTGTTACTGTTTCTCCCTCTTCACTAAGCAGCGGGCCTACCCTGTCTTTGGTCTTCCTCTTGCTTCTAATGTATTGATAAAAAGTCTTCTTGTTTCCCTTTATTCCCGTAGCTAGTTTGAGCTCATTTTGTGCCTTTGCCTTTCTAATCTTGCCCCTGCATTCCTGTGTTGTTTGCCTATATTCATCCTTTGTAATCTGTCCCAGTTTCCATTTTTTATATGACTCCTTTTTATTTTTTAGATCATGCAAGATCTCATGGTTAAGCCAAGGTGGTCTTTTGCCACATTTTCTATCTTTCCTAACCAGCGGAATAGCTTGCTTTTGGGCCCTTAATAGTGTCCCTTTGAAAAACTGCCAACTCTCCTCAGTTGTTTTTCCCCTCAGTCTTGATTCCCATGGGACCTTACCTATCAGCTCTCTGAGCTTACCAAAATCTGCCTTCCTGAAATCCATTGTCTCTATTTTGCTGTTCTCCCTTCTACCCTTCCTTAGAATTGCAAACTCTATGATTTCATGATCACTTTCACCCAGGCTGCCTTCTACTTTCAAATTCTCAACGAGTTCCTCCCTATTTGTTAAAATCAAGTCTAGAACAGCTTCCCCCCTAGTAGCTTTTTCAACCTTCTGAAATAAAAAGTTGTCTCCAATGCAGTCCAGGAATTTGTTGGATAGTCTGTGCCCCGCTGTGTTATTTTCCCAACATATAGCCGGATAGTTGAAGTCTCCCATCACCACCAAATCTTGGGCTTTGGATGATTTTGTTAGTTGCTTAAAAAAAGCCTCATCCACCTCTTCCACCTGGTTAGGTGGCCTGTAGTAGACTCCTAGCATGACATCTCCCTTGTTTTTTACCCCTTTTAGCCTAACCCAGAGACTCTCAACACTTCCGTCTTCTATGTCCATCTCTACCTCAGTCCAAGTGTGTACATTTTTAATATACAAGGCAACACCTCCTCCCTTTTTCCCCTGTCTATCCTTCCTGAGCAAGCTGTACCCATCCACACCAACATTCCAATCATGTATATTATCCCACCAAGTTTCAGTGATGCCAACAATGTCATAGCTGTATTTATTTATTAGCACTTCCAGTTCTTCCTGCTTATTCCCCATACTTCTCGCATTTGTATATAGGCATCTAAGATACTGGTTTGATCTTTCCTCCCAGTTTTGTCCTGACCCTCCTTTCCCTCTGACAATATAGCCCACACTCCCTCTCGTTTTTGACCCATCTCCCCGGTCTCCATGTTCCCCACTTACCTGTGGGTTTTGCTCACCTGACCCTGTCGAACCTAGTTTAAAGCCCTCCTCACTAGGTTAGCCAGTCTGTGTCCAAAGGTACTAATAACTTGAGCTGTGGTTTGGAGGTGGAACAGCTGTCAAGGGCACTGAGGGGGAGATAGCAGGAGCTCATCCTTCAAGGAGGGGGGTTGGCACTGGCGGTTACTAGAAAGGACAAGAAGACTCCATTCTGGGGTTCAGGAGGTGAATTCATTCCTCAGTGGTGGACAGGTGCTGGGTGGAAATACTGCTGGTTCCAGGTGCCCTTAATTCCCTCTGATTCCTCGGGGCGTTTGAGTCTCTGACAGGTTCTCGTTCCCTTGCAGCAGGAGGACGTCACGGCCAAAGTGATGCACCAGCATCATCCGGCACTTGCGCCAGGTTCCAGAGACACTGCAGGGTTTGTGCCTCTGAGGCCATCAGCAGCGGGTTAGATTAGATGCTCTAAAGGTCTCTTGTGGCCATAAAGTCTCCTAATTTTGGAAACACTGAGTGTAGCATTGGGAGCAGCCTCTGATGTTTTACTGTCTAGCCCGCTTGCTTCCTAGAATGAGGACGCATTGAGTGCGGTGATCCACAGAGAGTAGCTCAAACCTTCAAAGTGTCAGGCCAGTAGCAGGACATTAGCACTTTAGGGTTTGGTTGGGTGTGGCAGTGATATCACAAAGGCCTTATCCTGGACCTCAGCCTATGGGTCAAAGGTGTTAGGGAGGTGGTTACCTGAGAGAGAGATGCTGACATCAGCCAGGCAGGACAGGAGCGCAGGGCCTGGGAAACCTCAGAGACCCCTGTGGCTTTGCTTCAGCAAGTCTCCTTCTCGACGTCTCCCTTTAGGACTCAGAGAGTATTAGGGTTCAAGTATGTGAGTGCGAGGAGGAACCTCTTTCGGGTTTTCTCCTTTTATTGATTTTACTAGAAAACAGACGTGCCTGTTGAGAAGGTAAGAGCCTTGGAGAGGTTTTTAACCTGCTCAATCTGATCCATCTGGTGCCAGCTGAATACTAGACATGGAAAACACTAGTTCAAGGTGGCAGAATTTTATAGCCCACCTGGGATTTTGTGCCGTAGAATCACTGGGGACATTAGGGTTTGTCCTTTTCGTTTTACCTTTTCCTCCATCCCTCTTTCCTTTCTCTTGTTCCCCTCTCACCACCAGGAGTGGTGTGTGTGTGTGTGTTGCTGGGGGTGCTCCTCACCTCCCCTTATGGGAAGTTGACACTGCAGGGGCTGTGCCTCTGTGGACATCAGCAACTCCCACTCCCTGCTGCATGTACTGCTCTGGCTCACTGTAAATGGGGTGCTAGTGGAAGGGGAAATGGAGCCCCCTGGCACTCACTAAAAGGGAAAGTGGTGGATTCTCCATCTCTTGATGTCATTGAATGAAGACTAGATGCCTGTCTGGAATGTGTGTGCCCAAAAAGTAACTATTGTACTATACAGGAAGCCTGTGATATGCAGGGGCTTAGATTAGATGCTCTAAAGGTCTCTTGTGGCCATAAAGTCTACTAATTTTGGAAACAGTGAGTGTAGCATTGGGAGCAGCCTCTGATGTTTTACTGTCGAGCCGGCTTGCTTCCTAGAATGAAGACGCATTGAGTGGGGTGATCCACAGAGAGTAGCTCAAACCTTCAAAGTGTCAGGCCAGCAGCAGGACATTAGCACTTCAGCGTTTGGTTGGGTGTGGCAGTGACATCACAAAGGCCTTTTGCAGGAGCTCAGCCTATTGGTCAAAGGTGTTAGGGAGGTGGTTACCTCAGAGAGAGATGCTGACATCAGCCAGGCAGGACAGGGGCGCAGGGCCAGGGAAACCTCAGAGACCCTTGTGGCTTTACTTCAGCAAGTCTCCTTCTCCAGGTCTCTCTTTGAGGACTGAGAGAGTATTAGGGTTCACGTATTTGAGTGCCAGCAGGAGCCTGTTTAAAGTTTTCTCCTTTCCTTTTACTGATTTTACTAGAAAACAGACGTCCCTGTTAGAATCATAGAATCATAGAATATCAGAGTTGGAAGGGACCTCAAGAGGTCATCTAGTCCAACCCCCTGCTCAAAGCAGGACCAATTCCCAGCTAAATCATCCCAGCCAGGGCTTTGTCAAGCCAGGCCTTAAAAACCTCCAAGGAAGGAGACTCCACCACCTCCCTAGGTAACGCATTCCAGTGTTTCACCACCCTCCTAGGGAAATAGTTTTTCCTGATATCCAACCTGGACCTCCCCCACTGCAACTTGAGACCATTGCTCCTTGTTCTGTCATCTGCCACCACTGAGAACAGCCGAGCTCCATCCTCTTTGGAACCCCCCCTTCAGGTAGTTGAAGGCTGCTATCAAATCCCCCCCTCATTCTTCTCTTCTGGAGACTAAACAATCCCAGTTCCCTCAGCCTCTCCTCATAAGTCATGTGCTCCAGACCCCTAATCATTTTTGTTGCCCTCCGCTGAACTCTTTCCACATCCTTCTAGTAGTGTGGGGCCCAAAACTGGACACAGTATTCCAGATGAGGCCTCACCATGTCGAATAAAGGGGAATGATCACGTTCCTCAATCTGCTGGCAATGCCCCTACTTATACATCCCAAAATGCCATTAGCCTTCTTGGCAACAAGAGCACACTGTTGACTCATATCCAGCTTCTCGTCCACTGTGACCCCTAGGTCCTTTTCTGCAGAACTGCTACCTAGCCATTCGGTCCCTAGTCTGTAGCAGTGCATGGGATTCTTCCGTCCTAAGTGCAGGACTCTGCACTTGTCCTTGTTGAACCTCATCAGGTTTTTTTCGGCCCAATCCTCTAATGTGTCTAGGTCCCTCTGTATCCGATCCCTACCCTCTAGTGTATCTACCACGCCTCCTAGTTTAGTGTCATCTGCAAACTTGCTGAGAGTGCAGTCCACACCATCCTCCAGATCATTAATAAAGATATTAAACAAAACCGGTTCAGGACCGACCCTTGGGGCACTCCGCTTGAAACCGGCTGCCAACTAGACATGGAGCCATTGATCACTACCCGTTGAGCCCGACGATCTAGCCAGCTTTCTATCCAGCTTACAGTCCATTCATCCAGCCCATACTTCTTTAACTTGGCGGCAAGAATACTGTGGGAGACCGTATCAAAAGCTTTGCAAAAGTCAAGGAATAACACATCCACTGCTTTCCCCTCATCCACAGAGCCAGTTATCTCATCATAGAAGGCAATTAGGTTAGTCAGGCACGACTTCCCCTTCGTGAATCCATGCTGACTGTTCCTGATCACTTTCCTCTCCTCTAAATGTTTCATAATTGATTCCTTGAGGACCTGCTCCTTGATTTTTCCAGGGACTGAGGTGAGGCTGACTGGCCTATAGTTCCCCGGATCCTCCTCCTTCCCTTTTTTAAAGGTGGGCACGACATTCGCCTTTTTCCAGTCATCTGGGACCTCCCCCGATCGCCATGAGTTTTCAAAAATAATGGCTAATGGCTCTGCAATCTCACCCGCCAACTCCTTTAGCACCCTCGGATGCAGCGCACCCGGCCCCATGGACTTGTGCACGTCCAGTTTTTCTAAATAGTCCCGAACCACTTCTTTCTCCACAGAGGGCTGGTCACCTTCTCCCCATGCTGTACTGCCCAGTGCAGCAATCTGGGAGCTGACCTTGTGCGTGAAGACAGAGGCAAAAAAATCATTGAGTACATTAGCTTTTTCCACATCCTCGGTCACTAGGTTGCCTCCCTCATTCAGTAAGGGGCCCACACTTTCCTTGATTTTCTTCTTCTTGCTAACATACCTGTAGAAACCCTTCTTGTTACTCTTAACATCTCTTGCTAACTGCAACTCCAAATGTGATTTGGCCTTCCTGATTTCACTCCTGCATGCCTGAGCAATATTTTTATACTCCTCCCTGGTCATTTGTCCAATCTTCCACTTCTTGTAAGCTTCTTTTTTGCGTTTAAGATCAGCAAGGATTTCACTGTTTAGCCAAGCTGGTCTGCCATATTTACTATTCTTTCTACACATCGGGATGGTTTGTTCCTGCAACCTCAATACGGATTCTTTAAAATACAGCCAGCTCTCCTGGACCCCTTTGCCCTTCATGTTATTCTCCCAGGGGATCCTGCCCATCTGTTCCCTGAGGGAGTCAAAGTCTGCTTTTCTGAAGTCCAGGGTCCGTATTCTGCTGCTCTCCTTTCTTCCTTGTGACAGGATCCTGAACTAGACCATCTCATGGCCACTGCCTCCCAGGTTCCCATCCACTTTTGCTTCCCCTATTAATTCTTCCCTGTTTGTGAGTAGCAGGTCAAGAAAAGCTCTGCCCCTAGTTGGTTCCTCCAGCACTTGCACCAGGAAATTGTGCCCTACACTTTCCAAAAATTTCCTGGATTGTCTGTGCACCGCTGTATTGCTCTCCCAGCAGATATCAGGGTGTTTAAAGTCTCCCATGAGAACCAGGGCCTGCGATTTAGCAACTTCTGCTAGTTGCCAGAAGAAAGCCTCGTCCACCTCATCCCCCTGGTCTGGTGGTCTATAGCAGACTCCAACCACGACATCCCCCTTGTTGCTCACACTTCTCAACTTTATCCAGAGACTCTCAGGTTTTTCTGCAGTTTCATACCGGAGCTCTGAGCAGTCATACTCCTCTCTTACATACAACGCAACTCCCCCACCTTTTCTACCCTGCCTGTCCTTCCTGAACAGTTTATATTCATCCATGACAGTACTCCAGTCATGTGAGTTATCCCACCAAGTCTCTGTTATTCCAATCACATCATAGTTCCCTGACTGTGCCAGGACTTCCAGTTCTCCCAGCTTGTTTCCCAGGCTTCTTGCATTTGTGTATAGGCACTTGAGATAACTCATCGATCGTCCCTCTTTCTCAGCATGAGACAGGAGTCCTCCCCCCTTGCGCTCTCCTGCTTGTGCTTCCTCCCAGGATCCCATTTCCCCACTTACCTCAGGGCTTTGGTCTCCTTCCCCCAGTGAACCTAGTTTAAAGCCCTCCTCACGAGGTTAGCCAGCCTGCTGGCGAAGATGCTCTTCCCTCTCTTCGTTAGGTGGAGCCCGTCTCTGCCTAGCACTCCTCCTTCTTGGAACACCATCCCATGGTTGAAGAATCCAAAGCCTTCTCTCCGACACCACCTGCATAGCCATTCGTTGACTTCCACGATTCGACAGTCTCTACCCCGGCCTTTTCCTTGCACAGGGAGGATGGACGAGAACACCACTTGCGCCTCAAACTCCTTTATCCTTCTTCCCAGAGCCACGTAGTCTGCAGTGATCTGCTCAAGGTCATTCTTGGCAGTATCATTGGTGCCCACGTGGAGAAGCAGGAAGGGGTAGCGATCCGAGGGCTTGATGAGTCTCGGCAGTCTCTCCGTCACATCGTGTATCCTAGCTCCGGGCAAGCAGCAGACCTCTTGGTTTTCCCAGTCGGGGCGGCAGATAGATGACTCAGTCCCCCTGAGGAGGGAGTCCCCGACCACCACCACCCTCCTCCTCCTCTTGGGAGTTGTGGTCGTGGAACCCCCATCCCTAGGACAGTGCATCTTTTGCCTTCCAATCGGTGGAGTCTCCTTCTGCTCCCTTCCCTCAGATGGGTCATCTAGTCCACTCTCCGCATTAGTACCTGTAGAGAGAACATGGAAACGATTGCTCACCTGTATCTCCATTGCTGGTGCATGGACGCTCCTCTTTCTCCTTCTGGAAGTCACATGCTGCCAAACCTCTTCACAATCCTTCTGTCCCTGCTGCGCCTGCTCTGAATCTTAAGAACATTGTGGCCGTAGAAGCATCTCCTGACGTCTGTCCAGGAAATCTTCATTTTCCCTTATGCAACGCAGGGTCGATACTCGTTTCTCCAGGCCTCGAAGCTTCTCTTCCAATATGGAGACCAGCTTGCCCTTCGTACAGACAAAGTCGCTTCTGTCCTGTGGAAGAAAGACAAACATGGCACAGCCTGTGCAGGTGACAACAGCTGATCGCTCACCTTCCACATCACCGTCCTCTTAAGAACTTCCTCAACTGTTGCAGGAACTACTCAGAGAAACCTGCAGATGTAAGCCTCAGTGAGCTCTCCCCAAGCGAACTCCCAGGCAAACTCCCGCTCTTAGCCTCTGCTGTTTGCCGCTCCTTCTCCAAGTCTCTCTCTTTGAGGACTGAGAGAGTATTAGGGTTCACGTATTTGAGTGCAAGCAGGAGCCTCTTTCGAGTTTTTTCCTTTCCTTTTACTGATTTTACTAGAAAACAGACGTCCCTGTTTAGAAGGTAAGAGCCTCCAAGAGGTTTTGGAAGCTGCTCAGTCTGATCCATCTGTTGCCAGCTGAATTCTAGGCATGGAAAACACTAGTTTAATGTGTCAGAATTTTATAGTCCACCTGGGATTTTGTCCCGTAGAATCACTGGGGACATTAGGGTTTGTCCTTTTCGTTTTACCTTTTCCTCCATCCCTCCTTCCTTTCTCTTCATCTCTTACTTCTTTTGTCCTTTCTCCTGTTCCCCTCCCACCACCAGGAGTGGTGTGTGTGTGTGTGGGTTGCTGGGGGTGCTCTTCACCTCCCCTTGTGGGAAGTTGATCCAAAACTGTATGGTTGAAATAGTGCTTGGACTCCACTGACACTAGATGCTGCCATCCTGTGGCTTCGCATTAGTGTCTGGGATGACTTGGAGCAAGATCTCAACCTCCCTGCAACCTACTTCACTCTTGGCAGAATCCCTCCTGCCCCCCATGCTAGAGCCGCCTCCCTGCCCAACCTGGGTGGGGGTATAGAAGAGGGTTCTGATAACTTGAGCCGTGGTTTGGAGGTGGAACAGCTGTCAAGGGCACTGAGGGGGAGGTAGCAGGAGCTCACCCTACATGGAGGCGGGTTGGCACTGGAGGTTACTAGAAAGGAGAAGAAGACTCCATTCTGGGGTTCAGGTGGTGAATTCATCCCTCAGTGGTGGGCAGGTGCTGAGTGGAAATGCTGCTGGTTCCAGGTGCCCTGAATTCCCCCTGATTCCTCGGGGCGTTTGAGTCTCTGACAGGTTGTTAAGGCTGTATTCCCACTTTGAACTTTAGGGTACAAATGTAGGGGCCTGCATGAAAACTTTTAAGCTTAACTACCAGCTTAGCTCTGGTTCGCTGCCACCATTCCAAGGCTAATTTCCTTCCCTGGGTAGCCTTGAGAGACCTTCACCAATTCCCTGGTGAATACAGATCCAAACCCCTTGGATCTTAAAACAAGGAGAAAGTAACCATTCCCCTCCTTCCTCCCACCAACTTTTGGTGAATACAGTTCCAACCCCCCTGGGATTTTAAAAGAAGGAGAAATTAACCATCCCCCCTTCTTTCTCCCACCAACTCCTGGTGAATACAGATCCAACCCCCTTGGATTTAAAACAAGGAAAAAAATAATTAGGTTTTTAAAAAGAAGGTTTTTAATTAAAGAAAAAGGTAAAAATTATTTTTGTAAAATCAGTATGGATATAACCTTACAGGGTAATTAAACTTAAAGAGCTCAGAGGACTCCCCTTTAGTTTTAGGTTCAAAGTACAGCAAACAAAGATAAACACTCTAGTAAAAGGTACATTTACAAGTTGAGAAAACAAAGGAAAACTAACACGCCTTGCCTGGCTATTTACTTACAAGTTTGAAATAGGAGAGACTTGTTTAGAAAGATGTGGAGAACCTGGATTGATGTCTGGTCCCTCTCAGTCCCGAGAGCGAACGCACAACCAAAACAAAGAACACAAACAAAAGCCTTCCCCCCCCCCCAAGATTTGAAAGTATCTTGTCCCCTTATTGGTCCTCTAGCTCAGATGCCAGCCAGGTTACCTGAGCTTCTTAACCCTTTACAGGGAAAAGGATTTTGGAGTCTCTGGCCAGGAGGGATTTTATAGTACTGTACACAGGACAGCTGTTACCCTTCCCTTTATAGTTATGACAGTACTATAGATGAAGCCTATGATATGCAATGCCCCTCTGCTATGTACATTGGCCAAACTGGACTGGACCTAACCAGATCAGCTACAACATCACCGGCTCATTCACCTGCACGTCCACCAATGTTATATATGCCATCATATGCCAGCAATGCCCCTCTGCTATGTACATTGGCCAAACTGGACAGTCACTACGCAAGAGGATAAATGGACACAAGTCAGATATCAGGAATGGCAATATACAAAAACCTGTAGGAGAACACTTCAACCTCCCTGGCCACACAATAGCAGATGTTAAGGTAGCCATCTTACAGCAAAAAAACTTCAGGACCAGACTCCAAAGAGAAACTGCTGAGCTTCAGTTCATCTGCAAATTTGACACCATCAGATCAGGATTAAACAAAGACTGTGAATGGCTATCCAACTACAGAAACAGTTTCTCCTCCCTTGGTGTTCACACCTCAACTGCTAGCAGAGCACCTCACCCTCCCTGATTGAACTAACCTCGTTATCTCCACACTGATATATACCTGCCTCTGGAGATTTCCATTACTTGCATCTGAAGAAGTGAGGTTCTGACCCACGAAAGCTTATGCTCCCAGTACTTCTGTTAGTCTCAAAGGTGCCACAGGACCCTCTGTTGCTTTTTACAGATTCAGACTAACACGCCTACCCCTCTGATACTTGACACCATGCAAGGCACTGCATTTAGCCGTATGGAATGGAAATCTATCAACCTCATGAAGAAACTTGCACAAATACAGACAGATATCATCTTCCTTTCCAAATGCAAACGGATGGACATCATACCAAATGGACTGAAGGTGAAAAATCCATTGCTATCTACATACTGCACAGACCACAGTGAGAGATTATGCCATACATTATCAAAGAAACTGAGGAACCACCTGATCAGCATCCTATACAGCAAACAGAAAAACATCAAGAAAGAGCTCTCCAACCTGGAGACTTTCATAAATAACCAACCCTCCACACAAATGGACTTTACTAAAATAAGACAGGAGATCTACTTTACACACCTCACCTCTCTACAAAGGAAAAAGGACCGTAAGCTGTCTAAAATCCTACCTGCCACATGGGGCCACAACAGGGGTACCCCGAACTCACCCAGCAATATCGTCAATTTATCCAGCTACACACTCAACCCAGCAGAAGAGTCTGTCCTATCTCGGGGACTCTCCTTTTGCCCCAGCACCCCCACGAACATGATACAGTTCTGTGGTGATCTGGAAGCCTACTTTCGCCGCCTCCGACTCAAAGAATACTTTCATGATAACACTGAACAGCGCACTGATACACAGATACCCTCCCACCAACAACACAGGAAGAAGAACTCCACATGGACTCCTCCTGAGGGTCGAAATGACAGTCTGGACCTATACATAGAATGCTTCCGCCGACGTGCACAGGCAGAAATTGTGGAAAAACAACATCGCTTGCCTCATAACCTAAGTCGTGCAGAACGCAATGCCATCCACAGCCTCAGAAACCACCCTGACATTATCATCAAAGAGGCTGATAAAGGAGGTGCTGTTGTCATCATGAACAGGTCTGACTACCAGAAGGAGGTTGCCAGACAACTCTCCAATACCAAATTCTACAGGCCGCTTTCCTCAGATCCCACTGAGGAATACACTAAGAAACTGCACCATCTACTCAGGACACTCCCTACACTAACACAGGAACAAATCAACATACCCTTAGAGCCCCGACCGGGGTTATTCTATCTACTACCTAAGATCCACAAACCTGGAAATCCTGGACGCCCCATCATCTCGGGCATTGGCACTCTCACTGAAGGACTGTCTGGATATGTGGACTCCCTACTCAGACCCTACGCCACCAGCACTCCCAGCTATCTCCGTGACACCACAGATTTCCTGAGAAAACTACAATGCATTGGTGACCTCCCAGAAAACACCATCCTAGCCACCATGGATGTAGAGGCTCTCTACACAAACATCCCGCATACAGATGGAATACAAGCTGTCAGGAACAGTATCCCTGATGATGACACAGCACAACTTATTACTGAGCTCTGTGACTTTATCCTCACGCACAATTATTTCAAATTTGGTGACAATATATACCTCCAAACCAGTGGCACTGCTATGGGCACCCGCATGGCCCCACAATATGCCAACATTTTTATGGCTGACCTGGAACAACGCTTCCTCAGCTCTCGTCCACTCATGCCCCTTCTCTACCTACGCTATATTGATGACACCTTCATCATCTGGACCCATGGGAAGGAGGCCCTGGAAGAATTCCACCATGCTTTCAACAGCTTCCACCCCACCATCAACCTCAGCCTGGACCAATCTACACGGGAGGTCCACTTCCTGGACACCACCGTACAAATAAGCGATGGCCACATTAACACCACCCTATACCGAAAGCCCACCGACCGCTACGCCTACCTTCATGCCTCCAGCTTCCACCCCGGTCACACCACACGATCCATCGTCTACAGCCAAGCACTGAGGTACAATCGCATCTGCTCCAACCCCTCAGACAGAGACCAACACCTACAAGATCTTCACCAAGCATTCTCAAAACTACGATACCCACACAAGGAAATAAAGAAACAAATCAGCAGAGCCAGACGTGTACCCAGAAGACTCCTGCTACAAGACAGGCCCAGAAGAGAAACCAACAGAACTCCACTGGCCATCACCTACAGTCCTCAGCTTAAACCTCTCCAACGCATCATCAGTGATCTACAACCCATCCTGGACAATGATCCCTCACTTTCACAGACCTTGGGAGGCAGGCCAGTCCTCGCCCACAGACAACCTGCCAACCTTAAGCATATTCTCACCAGCAACCACGCATCGCACCATAACAACTCTAACTCAGGAACCAACCCATGCAACAAACCTCGATGCCAACTCTGCCCACATATCTACACCAGCAACACCATCACTGGACCTAACCAGATCAGCTACAACATCACCGGCTCATTCACCTGCACGTCCACCAATGTTATATATGCCATCATATGCCAGCAATGCCCCTCTGCTATGTACATTGTCCAAACTGGACAGTCACTACGCAAGAGGATAAATGGACACAAGTCAGATATCAGGAATGGCAATATACAAAAACCTGTAGGAGAACACTTCAACCTCCCTGGCCACACAATAGCAGATGTTAAGGTAGCCATCTTACAGCAAAAAAACTTCAGGACCAGACTCCAAAGAGAAACTGCTGAGCTTCAGTTCATCTGCAAATTTGACACCATCAGATCAGGATTAAACAAAGACTGTGAATGGCTATCCAACTACAGAAACAGTTTCTCCTCCCTTGGTGTTCACACCTCAACTGCTAGCAGAGCACCTCACCCTCCCTGATTGAACTAACCTCGTTATCTCCACACTGATATATACCTGCCTCTGGAGATTTCCATTACTTGCATCTGAAGAAGTGAGGTTCTGACCCACGAAAGCTTATGCTCCCAGTACTTCTGTTAGTCTCAAAGGTGCCACAGGACCCTCTGTTGCTTTTTACAGATTCAGACTAACACGCCTACCCCTCTGATACTTGACACCATGCAAGGCACTGCATTTAGCCGTATGGAATGGAAATCTATCAACCTCATGAAGAAACTTGCACAAATACAGACAGATATCATCTTCCTTTCCAAATGCAAACGGATGGACATCATACCAAATGGACTGAAGGTGAAAAATCCATTGCTATCTACATACTGCACAGACCACAGTGAGAGATTATGCCATACATTATCAAAGAAACTGAGGAACCACCTGATCAGCATCCTATACAGCAAACAGAAAAACATCAAGAAAGAGCTCTCCAACCTGGAGACTTTCATAAATAACCAACCCTCCACACAAATGGACTTTACTAAAATAAGACAGGAGATCTACGTTACACACCTCACCTCTCTACAAAGGAAAAAGGACCGTAAGCTGTCTAAAATCCTACCTGCCACATGGGGCCACAACAGGGGTACCCCGAACTCACCCAGCAATATCGTCAATTTATCCAGCTACACACTCAACCCAGCAGAAGAGTCTGTCCTATCTCGGGGACTCTCCTTTTGCCCCAGCACCCCCACGAACATGATACAGTTCTGTGGTGATCTGGAAGCCTACTTTCGCCGCCTCCGACTCAAAGAATACTTTCATGATAACACTGAACAGCGCACTGATACACAGATACCCTCCCACCAACAACACAGGAAGAAGAACTCCACATGGACTCCTCCTGAGGGTCGAAATGACAGTCTGGACCTATACATAGAATGCTTCCGCCGACGTGCACCGGCAGAAATTGTGGAGAAACAACATCGCTTGCCTCATAACCTAAGTCGTGCAGAACGCAATGCCATCCACAGCCTCAGAAACCACCCTGACATTATCATCAAAGAGGCTGATAAAGGAGGTGCTGTTGTCATCATGAACAGGTCTGACTACCAGAAGGAGGCTGCCAGACAACTCTCCAATACCAAATTCTACAGGCCGCTTTCCTCAGATCCCACTGAGGAATACACTAAGAAACTGCACCATCTACTCAGGACACTCCCTACACTAACACAGGAACAAATCAACATAGCCTTAGAGCCCCGACCGGGGTTATTCTATCTACTACCTAAGATCCACAAACCTGGAAATCCTGGACGCCCCATCATCTCGGGCATTGGCACTCTCACTGAAGGACTGTCTGGATATGTGGACTCCCTACTCAGACCCTATGCCACCAGCACTCCCAGCTATCTCCGTGACACCACAGATTTCCTGAGAAAACTACAATGCATTGGTGACCTCCCAGAAAACACCATCCTAGCCACCATGGATGTAGAGGCTCTCTACACAAACATCCCGCATACAGATGGAATACAAGCTGTCAGGAACAGTATCCCTGATGATGACACAGCACAACTTATTGCTGAGCTCTGTGACTTTATCCTCACGCACAATTATTTCAAATTTGGTGACAATATATACCTCCAGACCAGTGGCACCGCTATGGGCACCCGCATGGCCCCACAATATGACAACATTTTTATGGCTGACCTGGAACAACGCTTCCTCAGCTCTCGTCCACTCATGCCCCTTCTCTACCTACGCTATATTGATGACACCTTCATCATCTGGACCCATGGGAAGGAGGCCCTGGAAGAATTCCACCATGCTTTCAACAGCTTCCACCCCACCATCAACCTCAGCCTGGACCAATCTACACGGGAGGTCCACTTCCTGGACACCACCGTACAAATAAGCGATGGCCACATTAACACCACCCTATACCGAAAGCCCACCGACCGCTACGCCTACCTTCATGCCTCCAGCTTCCACCCCGGTCACACCACACGATCCATCGTCTACAGCCAAGCACTGAGGTACAATCGCATCTGCTCCAACCCCTCAGACAGAGACCAACACCTACAAGATCTTCACCAAGCATTCTCAAAACTACGATACCCACACAAGGAAATAAAGAAACAAATCAACAGAGCCAGACGTGTACCCAGAAGACTCCTGCTACAAGACAGGCCCAGAAGAGAAACCAACAGAACTCCACTGGCCATCACCTACAGTCCTCAGCTTAAACCTCTCCAACGCATCATCAGTGATCTACAACCCATCCTGGACAATAATCCCTCACTTTCACAGACCTTGGGAGGCAGGCCAGTCCTCGCCCACAGACAACCTGCCAACCTTAAGCATATTCTCACCAGCAACCACGCCTCGCACCATAACAACTCTAACTCAGGAACCAACCCATGCAACAAACCTCAATGCCAACTCTGCCCACATATCTACACCAGCAACACCATCACTGGACCTAACCAGATCAGCTACAACATCACCGGCTCATTCACCTGCACGTCCACCAATGTTATATATGCCATCATATGCCAGCAATGCCCCTCTGCTATGTACATTGTCCAAACTGGACAGTCACTACGCAAGAGGATAAATGGACACAAGTCAGATATCAGGAATGGCAATATACAAAAACCTGTAGGAGAACACTTCAACCTCCCTGGCCACACAATAGCAGATGTTAAGGTAGCCATCTTACAGCAAAAAAACTTCAGGACCAGACTCCAAAGAGAAACTGCTGAGCTTCAGTTCATCTGCAAATTTGACACCATCAGATCAGGATTAAACAAAGACTGTGAATGGCTATCCAACTACAGAAACAGTTTCTCCTCCCTTGGTGTTCACACCTCAACTGCTAGCAGAGCACCTCACCCTCCCTGATTGAACTAACCTCGTTATCTCCACACTGATATATACCTGCCTCTGGAGATTTCCATTACTTGCATCTGAAGAAGTGAGGTTCTGACCCACGAAAGCTTATGCTCCCAGTACTTCTGTTAGTCTCAAAGGTGCCACAGGACCCTCTGTTGCTTTTTACAGATTCAGACTAACACGCCTACCCCTCTGATACTTGACACCATGCAAGGCACTGCATTTAGCCGTATGGAATGGAAATCTATCAACCTCATGAAGAAACTTGCACAAATACAGACAGATATCATCTTCCTTTCCAAATGCAAACGGATGGACATCATACCAAATGGACTGAAGGTGAAAAATCCATTGCTATCTACATACTGCACAGACCACAGTGAGAGATTATGCCATACATTATCAAAGAAACTGAGGAACCACCTGATCAGCATCCTATACAGCAAACAGAAAAACATCAAGAAAGAGCTCTCCAACCTGGAGACTTTCATAAATAACCAACCCTCCACACAAATGGACTTTACTAAAATAAGACAGGAGATCTACGTTACACACCTCACCTCTCTACAAAGGAAAAAGGACCGTAAGCTGTCTAAAATCCTACCTGCCACATGGGGCCACAACAGGGGTACCCCGAACTCACCCAGCAATATCGTCAATTTATCCAGCTACACACTCAACCCAGCAGAAGAGTCTGTCCTATCTCGGGGACTCTCCTTTTGCCCCAGCACCCCCACGAACATGATACAGTTCTGTGGTGATCTGGAAGCCTACTTTCGCCGCCTCCGACTCAAAGAATACTTTCATGATAACACTGAACAGCGCACTGATACACAGATACCCTCCCACCAACAACACAGGAAGAAGAACTCCACATGGACTCCTCCTGAGGGTCGAAATGACAGTCTGGACCTATACATAGAATGCTTCCGCCGACGTGCACCGGCAGAAATTGTGGAGAAACAACATCGCTTGCCTCATAACCTAAGTCGTGCAGAACGCAATGCCATCCACAGCCTCAGAAACCACCCTGACATTATCATCAAAGAGGCTGATAAAGGAGGTGCTGTTGTCATCATGAACAGGTCTGACTACCAGAAGGAGGCTGCCAGACAACTCTCCAATACCAAATTCTACAGGCCGCTTTCCTCAGATCCCACTGAGGAATACACTAAGAAACTGCACCATCTACTCAGGACACTCCCTACACTAACACAGGAACAAATCAACATAGCCTTAGAGCCCCGACCGGGGTTATTCTATCTACTACCTAAGATCCACAAACCTGGAAATCCTGGACGCCCCATCATCTCGGGCATTGGCACTCTCACTGAAGGACTGTCTGGATATGTGGACTCCCTACTCAGACCCTACGCCACCAGCACTCCCAGCTATCTCCGTGACACCACAGATTTCCTGAGAAAACTACAATGCATTGGTGACCTCCCAGAAAACACCATCCTAGCCACCATAGATGTAGAGGCTCTCTACACAAACATCCCGCATACAGATGGAATACAAGCTGTCAGGAACAGTATCCCTGATGATGACACAGCACAACTTATTGCTGAGCTCTGTGACTTTATCCTCACGCACAATTATTTCAAATTTGGTGACAATATATACCTCCAGACCAGTGGCACCGCTATGGGCACCCGCATGGCCCCACAATATGACAACATTTTTATGGCTGACCTGGAACAACGCTTCCTCAGCTCTCGTCCACTCATGCCCCTTCTCTACCTACGCTATATTGATGACACCTTCATCATCTGGACCCATGGGAAGCAGGCCCTGGAAGAAATCCACCATGCTTTCAACAGCTTCCACCCCACCATCAACCTCAGCCTGGACCAATCTACACGGGAGGTCCACTTCCTGGACACCACCGTACAAATAAGCGATGGCCACATTAACACCACCCTATACCGAAAGGCCACCGACCGCTACGCCTACCTTCATGCCTCCAGCTTCCACCCCGGTCACACCACACGATCCATCGTCTACAGCCAAGCACTGAGGTACAATCGCATCTGCTCCAACCCCTCAGACAGAGACCAACACCTACAAGATCTTCACCAAGCATTCTCAAAACTACGATACCCACACAAGGAAATAAAGAAACAAATCAACAGAGCCAGACGTGTACCCAGAAGACTCCTGCTACAAGACAGGCCCAGAAGAGAAACCAACAGAACTCCACTGGCCATCACCTACAGTCCTCAGCTTAAACCTCTCCAACGCATCATCAGTGATCTACAACCCATCCTGGACAATGATCCCTCACTTTCACAGACCTTGGGAGGCAGGCCAGTCCTCGCCCACAGACAACCTGCCAACCTTAAGCATATTCTCACCAGCAACCACGCATCGCACCATAACAACTCTAACTCAGGAACCAACCCATGCAACAAACCTCGATGCCAACTCTGCCCACATATCTACACCAGCAACACCATCACTGGACCTAACCAGATCAGCTACAACATCACCGGCTCATTCACCTGCACGTCCACCAATGTTATATATGCCATCATATGCCAGCAATGCCCCTCTGCTATGTACATTGTCCAAACTGGACAGTCACTACGCAAGAGGATAAATGGACACAAGTCAGATATCAGGAATGGCAATATACAAAAACCTGTAGGAGAACACTTCAACCTCCCTGGCCACACAATAGCAGATGTTAAGGTAGCCATCTTACAGCAAAAAAACTTCAGGACCAGACTCCAAAGAGAAACTGCTGAGCTTCAGTTCATCTGCAAATTTGACACCATCAGATCAGGATTAAACAAAGACTGTGAATGGCTATCCAACTACAGAAACAGTTTCTCCTCCCTTGGTGTTCACACCTCAACTGCTAGCAGAGCACCTCACCCTCCCTGATTGAACTAACCTCGTTATCTCCACACTGATATATACCTGCCTCTGGAGATTTCCATTACTTGCATCTGAAGAAGTGAGGTTCTGACCCACGAAAGCTTATGCTCCCAGTACTTCTGTTAGTCTCAAAGGTGCCACAGGACCCTCTGTTGCCCTTTGTGGGAAGTTCATCGAAAACTGTGGGGTTGAAATAGTGCTTGGACACCATTGACACTAGATGCTGCCATCGTGTGGCTTAGCATTAGTGTCTGGGATGACTTGGGGCAAGATCTCAACCTCCCCGCAACCCACTTCACTGCTGCCAGAATCCCTCCTGGATCAGCTGTCAAGGACACCGACGGGGAGGTAGCAGGAACTCACCCTACAAGGAGGGGGGTGGACACTGGAGGTTACTAGAAAGGAGAAGACTCCATTCTGGGGTTGAGGAGGTGAATTCATCCCTCAGTGGTGGGCAGGTGCTGGGTGGAAATACTGCTGGTTCCATTTGCCCTTAATTCCTCCTGATTCCTCGGAGCGTTTGAGTCTCTGACAGGTTTTCGTTCCCTTGCAGCAGGAGGACGTCATGGCCAGAGTGATGCACCAGCTCCGCATCATCCGGCACTTGCGCCAGGTGCCTGAGACACTGCAGGGGCTGCGCCTCTGAGGCCTTCAGGAACTCCCGCTCCCTGCTGCAGGTACTGCTCTGGCTGATTGTAAATGGGGAGCTAGTGGAAGGGGAAATGGAGCCCCCTGGCATTCACTAAAAGGGAAAGTGGTGGATTCTCCATCTCTTGATGTCATTGAATGAAACTAGATGCCTTTCTGGAATGTGTGTGCCCAAAAAGTAACTATTGTACTATACTGGAAGCCTATGATATGGAGGGGGTTAGATGAGATGCTGTAAAGGTCTCTTCTGGCCAGAAAGTCTCCTACTTTTGGAAACACTGAGTGTAGTATTGGGAGCAGCCTCTGATGTTTTACTGTCTAGCTAGCTTGCTTCCTAGAATGAAGACGAATTTTGTGGTGTGATCCACAGAGCGTAGCTCAAACCTTCAAAGTGTCAGGCCAGCAGCAGGACATGAGCACTTTAGGGTTTGGTTGGGTGTGGCAGTGATATCACAAAGGCTTTTTCAAGGACCTCAGCGTACTGGTCAAAGGTGTTAGGGAGGTGGTGACCTCAGAGAGAGATGCTGTCTTCAGCCAGGGAGGACAGGGGCTTACGACCAGGGAAACCTCAGAGACCCCTGTGGCTTTGCTTCAGCAAGTCTCCTTCTCGAGGTTTCTTTTTGAGGACTGAGAGAGTGTTAGGGTTGACGTATGTGAGTGCGAGCAGGAGCCTCTTTCGAGTTTTCTCCTTTCCTTTTACTGATTTTACTTGAAAATTAGAAGGTAAGAGCCTCCAAGAGGTTTTGGAACCTGCTCAGTCTGATCCATCTGGTGCCAGCTGAATTCTCGGCATGGAAAACAGTAGTTTAAGGTGGCAGAATTTTCTTCCCTCCCTGGAATTTTGTCCCGTGGAATCACTGGGGAGACTAGGGTTTGTCCTTTTCGTTTTACCTTTTCCTCCATCCCTCCTTCCTTTCTCTTCATCTGTTACTTCTTTTGTCCTTTCTCTTGTTCCCCTCCCACCTCCAGGAGTGGTGTGTGTGTTGCTGGGGGTGCTCTTCACCTCCCCTTGTGGGAAGTTGATCCAAAACTGTCGGGTTCAAATAGTGCTTGGACTCCACTGACACTAGATGCTGCCATCCTGTGGCTTAGCATTAGTGTCTGGGACAACTTGGGGCAAGATCTCAACTTTCCCGCAACCCACTTCACTGCTGGCAGAATCGCTCCTGCCCCCCCTGCTAGGGCCGCCTCCCTGCGCAACCTGGGTTGGGGTGGAGAAGAGGGTTCTGATAACTTGAGCTGTGGTTTGGAGGTAGAACAGCTGTCAAGGGTACTGAGGGGGAGGTAGCAGGAGCTCACCCTACAAGGTGGTGGGTTGGCACTGGAGGTTACTAGAAAGGACAAGAAGACTCCATTCTGGGGTTCAGGAGGTGAATTCATCCCTCAGTGGTGGGCAGGTAGTCAGTTTAAATACTGCTGGTTCCAGGTGCCCTTAATTCCCCCTGATTCCTCGGGGCGTTTGAGTCTCTGACAGGTTCTCGTTCCCTTGCAGGAGGAGGACGTCACGGCCAAAGTGATGCACCCGCATCATCCGCCACTTGCGCCAGGTGTCTGAGACACTGCAGGGGCTGCGCCTCTGAGGCCTTCAGCAACTCCCGCTCCCTGCTGCAGGTACTGCTCTGTCTCCCTGTAAATGGCGAGCTAGTGGAAGGGGAAATGGAGCCCCCTGGCACTCACTAAAAGGGAAAGTGGTGGATTCTCATCTCTTGATGTCATTGAATGAAGACTAGATGCCTTTCTGGAATGTGTGTGCCCAAAAAGTAACTATTGTACTATACAGGAGGCCTATGATATGCAGGGGCTTAGATGAGATGCTCTAAAGGTCTCTTGTGGCCATAAAGTCTACAAATTTTGGAAACACCGAGTGTAGTATTGGGAGCAGCCTCTGATGTTTTACTGTCTAGCCGGCTTGCTTCCTAGAATGAAGACGCATTGAGTGGGGTGATCCACAGAGAGTACCTGTGTCAAGGCTGTATCCCCACTTTGAAGTTTAGGGTACAAATGTAGGGGCCTGCATGAAAACGTCTAAGCTTAACCACCATCCCAAGGCTAATTTCCTCCCCTGGGTAGCCTTGAGAAACCTTTCACCAATTCCCTGGTGAATACAGATCCAAACCCCTTGGATCTTAAAACAAGGAGAAATAAACCATCCCCCCTCCTTCCTCCCACCAACTTCTGGTGAATACAGATCCAACCCCCTTGGATCTAAAAGAAGGAGGAATTAACCATTCCCCTCCTTCCTCCCACCAACTCCTGGTGAATCAAGATCCAAACTCCTTGGATCTTAAAACAAGGAAAAATCAATCCGGTTCTTAAAAATAAGGCTTTTAATTAAAGAAAAAGGTAAAAATCATCTCTGTAAAATCAGTATGGAAATTAACCTTACAGGGTAATCAAACTTAAAGAGCTCAGAGGACTCCCCTCTAGTCTTAGGTTCAAAGTACAGCAAACAAAGATAAACACTCTAGTAAAAGGTACATTTACAAGTTGAGAAAACAAAGGAAAACTAACACGCCTTGTTTGAAATAGGAGAGACTTGTTTAGAAAGATGTGGAGAACCTGGATTGATGTCTGGTCCCTCTCAGTCCCGAGGGCGAACACCCACACAAACAAAGAACACAAACAAAAGCCTTCCCCTCCCCAAGATTTGAAAGTATCTTGTCCCCTTATTGGTCCTTTAGGTCAGATGCCAGCCAGGTTACCTGAGCTTCTTAACCCTTTAGAGGGAAAAGGATTTTGGAGTCTCTGGCCAGGAGGATTTTATAGTACTGTACACAGGACAGCTGTTACCCTTCCCTTTATAGTTATGACAACCTCAAACCTTCAAAGTGTCAGGCCAGCAGCAGGACATTAGCACTTGAGGGTTTGGTTGGGTGTGCCAGTGACATCACAAAGGCCTTTTGCAGAATGTCAGCTTATTGGTCAAATGTGTTAGGGAGGTGGTGAGCTCAGAGAGAGATGCTGACATCAGCCTGGCAGGACAGGAGCACAGGGCCAGGGAAACTTCAGAGACCCTGTGGCTTTGCT
Organism: Chrysemys picta bellii; assembly: GCF_011386835.1. Lineage (NCBI taxonomy): Eukaryota > Metazoa > Chordata > Testudines > Emydidae > Chrysemys > Chrysemys picta. The sequence continues at coordinate 14,112 of NW_027053220.1, read as the reverse complement.
TCAGCAAGTCTCCTTCTCGGGGTCTTTCTTTGAGGACTGAGAGAGTATTAGGGTTCACGTACGTGAGTGCGTGCAGGAGCCTCTTTCGAGTTTTCTCCTTTCCTTTTACTGATTTTACTAGAAAACAGACGTCCCTGTTTAGAAGGTAAGAGCCTCCAAGAGGTTTTGGCAGCTGCTCAGTCTGATCCACGTGGTGCCAGCTGAATTCTAGGCATGGAAAACAGTAGTTTAAGATGGCAGAATTTTATTCCATCCCTTGGATTTTGTGCCGTAGAATCACTGGGGACATTAGGGTTTGTCCTTTTTGTTTTACCTTTTCCTCCCTCCCTCCTTCCTTTCTCTTCATCTCTTACTTCTTTTGTCCTTTCTCCTGTTCCCCTCCCACCACCAGGAGTGGTGTGTGTGTGTGTGTGTGTGTGTGTGTGTGTGTGTGTGTGTGTGTTGCTGGGGGTGCTCATCACCTCTCCTTGTGGGAAGTTCATCGAAAACTGTGGGGTTGAAATAGTGTTTGGACTCCACTGACACTAGATGCTGCCATCCTGTGGCTTAGCATTAGTGTCTGGGATGACTTGGGGCAAGATCTCAACTTCCCCGCAACCCACTTCACTGCTGCCAGAATCCCTCCTGCCCCCCCTGCTAGAGCCGCCTCCCTGGCCAACCTGGGTGGGGGTGGAGAACAGTGTTTTTTTCATACGTTCATAGATTCTAGGACTGGAAGGGACCTCGAGAGGTCATCGAGTCCAGTCCCCTGCCCGCATGGCAGGACCATGTAACGGACTTATTAGATAAGGGAAATGCGGTGGATCTAATATACCTGGATTTCAGTAAAGCGTTTGATACTGTACCCCATGAGGAATTATTGGTTAAACTGGAAAACATGGGGATCGATATGAAAATCCAGAGGTGGATAAAGAATTGGTTAATGGGGAGAATGCAGCGGGTCGTATTAAAGGGTGAACTGTCGGGTTGGAGGGAGGTTACTAGTGGAGTGCCTCAAGGTTCGGTTTTGGGACCCATTTTATTTAATCTATTTATAACTGACCTCGGAACCGATTGCAAGAGTGGGCTGATAAAGTTTGCGGATGATACGAAGGTGGGAGGAGTTGCAAATTCGGAGGAGGATAGGGATATTCTGCAGGGAGACTTGAATGAGCTTGTGAATTGGAGTGTCAGAAATAAGATGAAATTTAATAGTGAAAAGTGTAAGGTGATGCACTTGGGGATGACTAATAACAATTTTAGTTACAAGATGGGGACGCATTGGTTAGAAGTAACGGAAGAGGAGAAGGACCTAGGGGTCCTTGTAGACCGCAGGATGACTATGAGTCGACAATGTGACGTGGCTGTGAAAAAAGCCAATGCGGTCTTGGGATGTATTAGGCGAGGTATATCTAGTAGGGATAAGGAGGTCCTGCTTCCGTTGTATACGGCGCTGGTGAGACCTCATTTGGAGTACTGTGTGTAGTTCTGGTCTCCCATGTTTAAAAAAGATGAACTCAAATTGGAACGGGTGCAGAGAAGGGCGACTAGGATGATCAGAGGAATGGAAAACCTGTCGTATGAAAAGAGATTAGAGGAGCTCGGGTTGTTTAGTCTGACAAAACGAAGGCTGAGGGGGGATATGATTGCTATCTTTAAATATATCAGAGGGATAAATACAAGGGAGGGAGAGGAATTATTTCAGCTGAGTACTAATGTGGACACGAGAACCAATGGATATAAACTGGCCGTGGGGAAGTTCAGGCTTGAAATCAGACGAAGGTTTCTGACCGTCAGAGGGGTGAAATATTGGAACGGCCTTCCGAGGGAAACGGTGGGGGCGACGGACCTGTCTGGTTTTAAGATTAAGTTGGATAAGTTTATGGAGGGAATGGTTTAATGGTAAAACATAGTAGCCGAGGAAAACCAAGCAATGGTACGTAAATAGCATAATGGCAAACAAGGGTCAGGCTAGAGACTCTTGCCTACATGCTCGGGGTATTACTGATCGCCATATTTGGGGTCGGGAAGGAATTTTCCTCCAGGGTAGATTGGCTGAGCCTCTGGAGGTTTTTCGCCTTCCTCCGCAGCATGGGGCAGGGATCACTAGCAGGAGGGTCCCTGCCGATTGAAGTCACTAAAACACAGGATTGGGGACTTCAACGGCACAGTCCAGGGAAGGGTCTTGTGGCCTGCAGCATGCAGGGGGTCAGACCAGATGATCATAATGGTCCCTTCTGACCTTAAAGTCTATGAGTCTATGAGACCAAATACCATCCCTGATAGACATTTATCTAACCTACTCTTAAATATCTCAAGAGATGGAGATTCCACAACCTCCCTCGGCAATTTATTCCAGTGTTTAACCACCCTGACAGTTAGGAACTTTTTCCTAATGTCCAACCTAGACCTCCCTTGCTGCACTTTAAACCCATTGCTTCTGGTTCTATCCTTAGAGGCTAAGGTGAACAAGTTTTCTCCCTCCTCCTTATGACACCCTTTTAAATACCTGAAAACTGCTATCATGTCTCCTCTCAGTCTTCTCTTTTCCAAACTAAACAAAGCCAATTCTTTCAGCCTTCCTTCATAGGTCATGTTCTCAAGACCTTTAATCATTCTTGTTGCTCTTCTCTGGACCCTTTCCAATTTCTCCACATCTTTTTTAAAATGCGGTGCCCAGAACTGGACACAATACTCCAGCTGAGGCCTAACCAGAGCAGAGTAGAGCGGAAGAATGACTTCTCGTGTCTTGCTCACAACACACCTGTTAATACATCCCAGAATCAGGTTTGCTTTTTTTGCAACAGCATCACACTGTTGACTCATATTTAGCTTGTGGTCCACTATAACCCCGAGATCCCTTTCTGCCGTACTCCTTCCTAGACAGTCTCTTCCTATTCTGTATGTGTGAAACTGATTGTTCCTTCCTAAGTGGAGCACTTTGCATTTGTCTTTGTTAAACTTCATCCTGTTTAACTCAGACCATTTCTCCAATTTGTCCAGATCATTTTGAATTATGACCCTGTCCTCCAAAGCAGTTGCAATCCCTCCCAGTTTGGTATCATCCGCAAACTTAATAAGCGTACTTTCTATGCCAATATCTAAGTCGTTGATGAAGATATTGAACAGCGCCGGTCCCAAAACAGACCCCTGCGATACCCCACTCGTTATGGCTTTCCAGCAGGATTGGGAACTATTAATAACAACTCTCTGAGTACGGTTATCCAGCCAGTTATGCACCCACCTTATAGTAGCCCCATCTAAATTGTATTTGCCTAGTTTATCAATAAAAATATCATGCGAGACCGTAACAAATGCCTTACTAAGGTCTAGGTATACCACATCCACAGCCTCACCCTTATCCACAAGGCTCGTTATCCTCTCAAAGAAAGCTATCAGATTGGTTTGACATGATTTGTTCTTCACAAATCCATGCTGGCTGTTCCCTATCACCTTACCACCTTCCAAGTGTTTGCAGATGATTTCCTTAATTACTTGCTCCATTATCTTCCCTGGCACAGAAGTTAAACTCACTGGGGTCTGTAGTTTCCTGGGTTGTTTTTATTTCCCTTTTTATAGATGGGCACTATATTTGCCCTTTTCCAGTCTTCTGGAATCTCTCCCGTCTCCCATGATTTTCCAAAGATAATAGCTAGAGGCTCAGATACCTCCTCTATTAGCTCCTTGAGTATTCTAGGATGCATTTCATCAGGCCCGGGTGACTTGCAGGCATCTAACTTTTCTAAGTGATTTTTAACTTGTTCTTTTTTTATTTTATCTGCTAAACCTACCCCCTTCCCATTAGCATTCACTATGTTAGGCATTCCTTCAGACTTCTCGGTGAAGACCGAAACAAAGAAGTCATTAAGCATCTCCGCCATTTCCAAGTTTCCTGTTACAGTTTCTCCCTCTTCACTAAGCAGTGGGCCTACCCTGTCTTTGGTCTTCCTCTTGCTTCTAATGTATTGATAAAAAGTCTTCTTGTTTCCCTTTATTCCCGTAGCTAGTTTGAGCTCATTTTGTGCCTTTGCCTTTCTAATCTTGCCCCTGCATTCCTGTGTTGTTTGCCTATATTCATCCTTTGTAATCTGTCCCAGTTTCCATTTTTTATATGACTCCTTTTTATTTTTTAGATCATGCAAGATCTCATGGTTAAGCCAAGGTGGTCTTTTGCCACATTTTCTATCTTTCCTAACCAGCGGAATAGCTTGCTTTTGGGCCCTTAATAGTGTCCCTTTGAAAAACTGCCAACTCTCCTCAGTTGTTTTTCCCCTCAGTCTTGATTCCCATGGGACCTTACCTATCAGCTCTCTGGGCTTACCAAAATCTGCCTTCCTGAAATCCATTGTCTCTATTTTGCTGTTCTCCCTTCTACCCTTCCTTAGAATTGCAAACTCTATGATTTCATGATCACTTTCACCAAGGCTGCCTTCTACTTTCAAATTCTCAACGAGTTCCTCCCTATTTGTTAAAATCAAGTCTAGAACAGCTTCCCCCCAGTAGCTTTTTCAACCTTCTGAAATAAAAAGTTGTCTCCAATGCAGTCCAGGAATTTGTTGGATAGTCTGTGCCCCGCTGTGTTATTTTCCCAACATATAGCCGGATAGTTGAAGTCCCCCATCACCACCAAATCTTGGGCTTTGGATGATTTTGTTAGTTGCTTAAAAAAAGCCTCATCCACCTCTTCCACCTGGTTAGGTGGCCTGTAGTAGACTCCTAGCATGACATCTCCCTTGTTTTTTACCCCTTTTAGCCTAACCCAGAGACTCTCAACACTTCCGTCTCCTATGTCCATCTCTACCTCAGTCCAAGTGTGTACATTTTTAATATACAAGGCAACACCTCCTCCCTTTTTCCCCTGTCTATCCTTCCTGAGCAAGCTGTACCCATCCACACCAACATTCCAATCATGTGTATTATCCCACCAAGTTTCAGTAATGCCAACAATGTCATAGTTGTATTTATTTATTAGCACTTCCAGTTCTTCCTGCTTATTCCCCATACTTCTCGCATTTGTATATAGACATCTAAGATACTGGTTTGATCTTTCTTCCCAGTTTTGTCCTGACCCTCCTTTCCCTCTGACAATATAGCCCACACTCCCTCTCGTTTTTGACCCATCTCCCCGGTCTCCATGTTCCCCACTTACCTGTGGGCTTTGCTCACCTGTCTCCGTCGAACCTAGTTTAAAGCCCTCCTCACTAGGTTAGCCAGTCTGTGTCCAAAGGTACTAATAACTTGAGCTGTGGTTTGGAGGTGGAACAGCTGTCAAGGGCACTGAGGGGGAGATAGCAGGAGCTCATCCTTCAAGGAGGGGGGTTGTCACTGGAGGTTACTAGAAAGGACAAGAAGACTCCATTCTGGGGTTCAGGAGGTGAATTTATCCCTCAGTGGTGGGCAGGTGATGGGGGAAGTAGTGCTGGTTCCAGGTGCCCTTAATTCCCGCTGATTCCTCGGGGCGTTTGAGTCTCTGACAGGTTCTCGTTCCCTTGCAGCAGGAGGACGTCACGGCCAAAGTGATGCACCAGCTCCGCATCATCCGGCACTTGCGCCAGATTCCTGAGACACTGCAGGGGCTGTGCCTCTGAGGCCATCAGCAACTCCCGCTCCCTGCTGCAGGTACTGCTCTGGCTCACTGTAAATGGGGAGCTAGTGGAAGGGGAAATGGAGCCCCCTGGCCCTCACTAAAAGGGAAAGTGGTGGATTCTCCATCTCTTGATGTCATTGAAGGAAGACTAGATGCCTTTCTGGAATGTGTGTGCCCAAAGAGTAACTATTGTACTATACAGCAAGCCTATGGTATGCAAGGGGTTAGATGAGATGCTCTAAAGGTCTCTTCTGGCCATAAAGTCCCCTAATTTTGGAAACACTGAGTGTAGCATTGGGAGCAGCCTCTGATGTTTTACCGTCTAGCCGGCTTGCTTCCTAGAATGAACAGGCATTGAGTGGGGTGATCCACAGAGAGTAGCTGAAACCTTCAAAGTGTCAGGCCAGCAGCAGGACATTAGCACTTCCGGGGAAGGGTGGGTGTGGCAGTGATATCACAAAGGCCTTATCCTGGACCTCAGCCTATGGGTCAAAGGTGTTAGGGAGGTGGTGACCTCAGAGAGAGATGCTGACATCAGCCAGGCAGGACAGGAGCACAGGGCCAGGGAAACCTCAGAGACCCCTGTGGCTTTGCTTCAGCAAGTCTCCTTCTCGAGGTCTCTCTTTGAGGGAGTGTTAGGGTTGACGTATGTGAGTGTGAGCAGGAGCCTCTTTCGAGTTTTCTCCTTTCCTTTTGACGGATTTTACTAGAAAACAGACGTCCCTATTTAGAAGGTAAGAGCCTCCAAGAGGTTTTGGAACCTGCTCAGTCTGATCCATCTGGTGCCAGCTGAATTCTAGGCATGGAAAACATTAGTTTAAGATGGCAGAATTTTATTCCCTCCCTGGGATTTTGTCTCCCTTTTTAGGACTCAGAGAGTATTAGGGTTCAAGTATGTGAGTGCGAGGAGGAACCTCTTTCGAGTTTCTCCTTTTATTGATTTTACTAGAAAACAGACGTGCCTGTTGAGAAGGTAAGAACCTTGGAGAGGTTTTTAACCTGCTCAGTCTGCAGTCTGATCCATCTGGTGCCAGCTGAATTCTAGGCATGGAAAACACTAGTTCAAGGTGGCAGAATTATACAGCCCACCTGGGATTTTGTGCCGTAGAATCACTGGGGACATTAGGGTTTGTCCTTTTCGTTTTACCTTTTCCTCCATCCCTCCTTCCTTTCTCTTCATCTCTTACTTCTTTTGTCCTTTCTCCTGTTCCCCTTTCACCACCAGGAGTGGTGTGTGTGTGTGTGTGTGTGTGTGTTTGTGTGTGTGTTGCTGGGGGTGCTCTTCAACTCCCCTTGTGGGGAGTTCATCCAAAACTGTATGGTTGAAATAGTGCTTGGACTCCACTGACACTAGATGCTGCCATCCTGTGGCTTAGCATTAGTGTCTGGGATGACTTGGGGCAAGATCTCAACCTCCCCTCAACCCACTTCACTTCTGGCAGAATCCCTCCTGCCCCCCCGCTAGAGCCGCCTGGATGCCCAACCTGGTTGGGGGTGCAGAAGAGGGTTCTGATAACTTGAGGTTTGGTTTGGAGGTGGAACATCTGTGAAGAACACTGACGGGGAGGTAGCAGGAGCTAATCCTACAAGGAGGGGGGTTGGCACTGGAGGATACTAGAAAGGACAAGAAGACTCCATTCTGGGGTTCAGGAGGTGAATTCATCCCTCAGCGGTGGGCAGGTGGTGGGTGTAAATACTGCTGGTTCCAGGTGTCCTTAATTGCCCCTGATTCCTCGGGGCATTTGAGTCTCTGACAGGTTCTCGTTCCCTTGCAGGAGGAGGACGTCACGGCCAAAGGGATGCACCAGCTCCGCATCATCCGGCACTTACGCCATGTGCCTGAGACACTGCAGGGGCTGTTCCTCTGAGGCCTTAGCAACTCCCTCTCCCTGCTGCAGGTACTGCTCTGGCTCACTGTAAATGGGGAGCTAGTGGAAGGGGAAATGGAGCCCCCTGGCACTCACTAAAAGGGAAAGTGGTGGATTCTCCAACTCTTGATGTCATTGATTGAAGACTAGATGCCTTTCTGGAATGTGTGTGCCCAAAAAGTAACTATTGTACTATACTGGAAGCCTATGATATGGAGGGGGTTAGATGAGATGCTGTAAAGGTCTCTTGTGGCCATAAAGTCTCCTACTTTTGGAAACACTGAGTGTAGTATTGGGAGCAGCCTCTGATGTTTTACTGTCTAGCTAGCTTGCTTCCTAGAATGAAGACGAATTTTGTGGTGTGATCCACAGAGCGTAGCTCAAACCTTCAAAGTGTCAGGCCAGCAGCAGGACATGAGCACTTTAGGGTTTGGTTGGGTGTGGCAGTGATATCACAAAGGCTTTTTCAAGGACCTCAGCGTACTGGTCAAAGGTGTTAGGGAGGTGGTGACCTCAGAGAGAGATGCTGTCTTCAGCCAGGGAGGACAGGGGCTTACGACCAGGGAAACCTCAGAGACCCCTGTGGCTTTGCTTCAGCAAGTCTCCTTCTCGAGGTTTCTTTTTGAGGACTGAGAGAGTGTTAGGGTTGACGTATGTGAGTGCGAGCAGGAGCCTCTTTCGAGTTTTCTCCTTTCCTTTTACTGATTTTACTTGAAAATTAGAAGGTAAGAGCCTCCAAGAGGTTTTGGAACCTGCTCAGTCTGATCCATCTGGTGCCAGCTGAATTCTCGGCATGGAAAACAGTAGTTTAAGGTGGCAGAATTTTCTTCCCTCCCTGGAATTTTGTCCCGTGGAATCACTGGGGACACTAGGGTTTGTCCTTTTCGTTTTAACTTTTCCTCCATCCCTCCTTCCTTTCTCTTCATCTCTTACTTCTTTTGTCCTTTCTCTTGTTCCCCTCCCACCTCCAGGAGTGGTGTGGGTGTTGCTGGGGGTGCTCTTCACTTCCCCTTGTGGGAAGTTGATCCAAAACTGTCGGGTTCAAATAGTGCTTGGACTCCACTGACACTAGATGCTGCCATCCTGTGGCTTGGCGTTAGTGTCTCGGATGACTTGGGCAAGATCTCAACCTCCCCGCAACCCACTTCACTGCTGCCAGAATCCCTCCTGCCCCCACTGCTAGACCCGCCTCCCAGCCCAACCTTGGTGGGGCTCTAGAAGAGGTTTCTGATGACTTAAGCTGTGGTTTGGAGGTGGAACAGCTGTGAAGGACACTGAGGGGGAGGTAGCAGGAGCTCACCCTAGAAGGAGGGGGATTGGCACTGGAGGTTACTAGAAAGGACAAGAAGACTCCATTCTGGGTTTCAGGAGGTGAATTTATCCCTCAGTGTTGGGCAGGTGCTGAGTGGAAATACTGCTGGTTCCAGGTGCCCTTAATTCCCCCTGATTCCTCGGGGCGTTTGAGTCTGACTGGTTCTCATTCCCTTGCAGCAGGAGGGCGTCACGGCCAAAGTGAGGCACCAACTCCGCATCATCCATCACTTGTGCCAGGTGCCAGAGACACTGCAGGGGTTGTGCCTCTGAGGCCTTCAGCAACTCCCGTTCCCTGTTTCAGGTACTGCTCTGGCTCACTGTAAATGGGGAGCTAGTGGAAGGGGAAATGGAGCCCCCTGGCACTCAGTGAAAGGGAAAGTGGTGGATTCTCCATCTCTTGAAGTCATTGAATGAAACTAGATGCCTTTCTGGAATGTTTGTGCCCAAGAAGTAACTATTGTCCTATACAGGAAGCCTATGATATGCAGGGGGTTAGATGAGATGCTCTAAAGGTCTCTTCTGGCCATAAAGTGTATTAATTTTGGAAACACTGAGTGTAGCATTGGGAGCAGCCTCTAATGTTTTACTGTCTAACCGGCTTGCTTCCTAGAATGAAGACGCATTGAGTGGGGTGATCCACAGAGAGTAGCTCAAACCTTCAAAGTGTCAGGCCAGCAGCAGGACATTAGCACTTCAGGGGATGGGTGGGTGTGGCAGTGACATCACAAAGGCCTTTTGCAGGAGCTCAGCCTATTGGTCAAAGTTGTTAGGGAGGTGGTGACCTCAGAGAGAGATGCTCACATCAGCCAGGCAAAACAGGGGCGCAGGGCCAGGGAAACCTCAGAGACCCCTGTGGCTTTGCTTCAGCAAGTCTCCTTCTCGAGCTCTCTTTGAGGACTGAGAGAGTATTAGGGTTCACATATGTGAGTGTGAGCAGGAGCCTCTTTCGAGTTTTCTCCTTTCCTTTTACCCATTTTACTAGAAAACAGAAGTCCCTGTTGAGAAAGTAAGTGCCTCGGAGAGGTTTGTAACCTGTTCAGTCTGATCCACCTGGTGCCATCTGAATTCTAGGCATGGAAAACACTAGTTTAAGGTGGCAGAATTTTATTCCCTCCCTGGGATTTTGTCCCGTAGAATCACTGGGGATATTAGGAAAACAACAAGGAGTCTGGTGGCACCTTAAAGACTAACAGATTTATTTGGGCATAAGCTTTCGTGAGTAAAAATCTCACTTCTTCGGATGCATAGAGTGAAAGTTACAGATGCAGGCATTATATACTGACACATGGAGAGCAGGGAGTTACTTCACAAGTGGAGAACCAGTGTTGACAGGGCCAATTCAAAAATCAGGGTGGATGTAGTCCACTCCAAATAATAGATGAGGAGGTGTCAATTCCAGGAGAGGAAAAGCTGCTTCTGTAGTGAGCCAGCCACTCCCAGTCCCTATTCAAGCCCAGATTAATGGTGTTGAATTTGCAAATGAATTTTAGTTCTGCTGTTTCTCTTTGAAGTCTGTTTCTGAAGTTTTTTTGTTCAATGATAGTGACTTTTAAATCTGTAATAGAATGACCAGGGAGATTGAAGTGTTCACATACTGTCTTATGTATGTTACCATTGCTGATGTCCGACATGGGGACATTAGGGTTTGTCCTTTTCCTTTTACCTTTTCCTCCATCCCTCCTTCCTCTCTCTTCATCTCTTACTTCTTTTGTCCTTTCTCTTGTTCCCCTCACACCACCAGGAGTGGTGTGTGTGTGTGTGTGTGTGTGTGTGTGGTACTGATGGTTCTCTTCTCCCCTTGTGGGGAGTTGATCCAAAACTGTGGGGTTGAAATAGTGCTTGGACCCCACTGACAGTAGATGCTGCCATTGTGTGACTTAGCATTAGTGTCTGGGATGACTTGGGTCAAGATCTCAACCTCCCTGCAACCCACTTCACTGCTGTCAGAATCCCTCCTGCACACCCTGTTAGAGCCGCCTCCCAGCCCAACCTGTGTCGGGGTGGAGAAGAGGGTTCGGATGACTTGAGCTGTGGTTTGGAGGTGGAATATCTGTGAAGGGCACTGAGCAGGAGGTAGCAGGAGCTCACCCTACAAGGAGGGGGGTTGGCTCTGGAGGTTTCTAGAAAGGACAAGAAGACTCCATTTTGGGGTTCAGGAGGTGAATTCATCTCTCATTGACGGGCAGGTGCTGGGTGGAAATACTGCTGGTTCCAGGTTCCCTTAATTCCCCCTGATTCCTCGGGGCGTTTGAGTCTCTGACAGGTTCTCGTTCCCTTGCAGCAGGAGGACGTCACGGCCAAAATGATGCACCAGCTCCGCATCATCCTGCACTTACGCCACGTGCCTGAGACACTGCAGGGGCTGCGCCTCTGAGGCCTTCAGGAACTCCCGCTCCCTGCTGCAGGTACTGCTCTGGCTCACTGTAAATGGGGAGCTAGTGGAAGGGGAAATGGAGCCCCCTGGCACTCACTAAAAGATAAAGTGATGGATTCTCCATCTCTTAATGTCATTTAATTTAGACTAGATACCTTTCTGGAATGTTTGTGCCCAAAAAGTAACTATTGTACTATACAGGAAGCCCATGATATGCAGGGGCTTAGATGAGATGCTCTAAAGATCTCTTCTGGCCATAAAGTGTAGTAATTTTGGAAACAGTGAGTGTAGCATTGGGAGCAGCCTCTGATGTTTTATTGTCTAGCCGGCTTGCTTCCTAGAATGAAGACCCATTGAGTGGGGTGATTCACACAGAGTAGCTCAAACCTTCAAAGTGTCAGGCCAGCAGGAGGACATTAGCACTTCAGGGTTTGGTTGGGTGTGGCAGTGACACCACAAAGGCCATTTGCAGGACGTCAGCTTATTGGTCAAATGTGTTAGGGAGGTGGTGACCTCAGAGAGAGATGCTGACATCAGAGAGATGCTGACATGAGGGCCAGGGAAACCTCAGAGACCCCTCTGGCTTTGCTTCAGCAAGTCTCCTCCTTGAGGTCTCTCTTTGAGGAAAGTAAGTGCCTCGGAGAGGTTTGTATCCTGTTCAGTCTGATCCACCTGGTGCCAGCTGAATTGTAAGCATGGAAAACACTAGTTCAAGGTGGCAGAATTTTATTCCCTCCCTGTGATTTTGTCCCGTAGAATCACTGGGGACATTAGTGTTTGTCCTTTTCATTTTACCTTTTCCTCCCTCCCTCCTTCCTTTCTCTTCATCTCTTACTTCTTTTGTCCTTTCTCCTGTTCCCCTCCCACCACCGGGAGTGGTTTGTGTGTCTGTGTGTGTTTGTGTGTTGCTGGGGGTGCTCTTCACCTCCCCTTGTGGGAAGTTGATCCAAAACTGTCGGGGTCAAATAGTGCTTGGACTCCACTGACACTAGATGCTGCCATCCTGTGGCTTAGCATTAGTGTCTGGGACAACTTGGGGCAAGATCTCAACTTCCCCGCAACCCACTTCACTGCTGGCAGAATCTCTCCTGCCCCCCCTGCTAGGGCCGCCTCCCTTCGCAACCTGGGTTGGGGTGGAGAAGAGGGTTCTGATAACTTGAGCTGTGGTTTGGAGGTAGAACAGCTGTCAAGGGTACTGAGGGGGAGGTAGCAGGAGCTCACCCTACAAGGTGGTGGGTTGGCACTGGAGGTTACTAGAAAGGAGAAGAAGACTCCATTCTGGGGTTCAGTAGGTGAATTCATCCCTCAGCGGTGGGCAGGTAGTCAGTTTAAATACTGCTGGTTCCAGGTGCCCTTAATTCCCCCTGATTCCTCGGGGCGTTTGAGTCTCTGATAGGTTCTCGTTCCCTTGCAGGAGGAGGACGTCACGGCCAAAGTGATGCACCCGCATCATCCGCCACTTGCGCCATGTGCCTGAGACACTGCAGGGGCTGTTCCTCTGAGGCCTTAGCAACTCCCTCTCCCTGCTGCAGGTACTGCTATGGCTCACTGTAAATGGGGAGCTAGTGGAAGGGGAAATGGAGCCCCCTGGCACTCACTAAAAGGGAAAGTGGTGGATTCTCCAACTCTTGATGTCATTGAATGAAGACTAGATGCCTTTCTGGAATGTGTGTGCCCAAAAAGTAACTATTGTACTATACTGGAAGCCTATGATATGGAGGGGGTTAGATGAGATGCTGTAAAGGTCTCTTCTGGCCAGAAAGTCTCCTACTTTTGGAAACACTGAGTGTAGTATTGGGAGCAGCCTCTGATGTTTTACTGTCTAGCTAGCTTGCTTCCTAGAATGAAGATGAATTTTGTGGTGTGATCCACAGAGCGTAGCTCAAACCTTCAAAGTGTCAGGCCAGCAGCAGGACATGAGCACTTTAGGGTTTGGTTGGGTGTGGCAGTGATATCACAAAGGCTTTTTCAAGGACCTCAGCGTACTGGTCAAAGGTGTTAGGGAGGTGGTGACCTCAGAGAGAGATGCTGTCTTCAGCCAGGGAGGACAGGGGCTTACGACCAGGGAAACCTCAGAGACCCCTGTGGCTTTGCTTCAGCAAGTCTCCTTCTCGAGGTTTCTTTTTGAGGACTGAGAGAGTGTTAGGGTTGACGTATGTGAGTGCGAGCAGGAGCCTCTTTCGAGTTTTCTCCTTTCCTTTTACTGATTTTACTTGAAAATTAGAAGGTAAGAGCCTCCAAGAGGTTTTGGAACCTGCTCAGTCTGATCCATCTGGTGCCAGCTGAATTCTCGGCATGGAAAACAGTAGTTTAAGGTGGCAGAATTTTCTTCCCTCCCTGGAATTTTGTCCCGTGGAATCACTGGGGACACTAGGGTTTGTCCTTTTCGTTTTACCTTTTCCTCCATCCCTCCTTCCTTTCTCTTCATCTCTTACTTCCTTTGTCCTTTCTCTTGTTCCCCTCCCACCTCCAGGAGTGGTGTGTGTGTTGCTGAGGGTGCTCTTCACCTCCCCTTGTGGGAAGTTGATCCAAATCTGTCGGGTTCAAATAGTGCTTGGACTCCACTGACACTAGATGCTGCCATCCTGTGGCTTAGCATTAGTGTCTGGGACAACTTGGGGCAAGATCTCAACTTCCCCGCAACCCACTTCACTGCTGGCAGAATCCCTCCTGCCCCCCCTGCTAGGGCCGCCTCCCTGCGCAACCTGGGTTGGGGTGGAGAAGAGGGTTCTGATAACTTGAGCTGTGGTTTGGAGGTAGAACAGCTGTCAAGGGTACTGAGGGGGAGGTAGCAGGAGCTCACCCTACAAGGTGGTGGGTTGGCACTGGAGGTTACTAGAAAGGACAAGAAGACTCCATTCTGGGGTTCAGGAGGTGAATTCATCCCTCAGCGGTGGGCAGGTGGTGGGTGGAAATACTGCTGGTTCCAGGTGCCCTTAATTCCCCCTGATTCCTCGGGACCTTTGAGTCTCTGACAGGTTCTCGTTCCC
>NW_027053219.1:0-45000 GCF_011386835.1 Chrysemys picta bellii | reverse complement strand
GGCTGCCAGTGGGTGCTAAGCACCCACCATTTTTTTTCAGCACCTATGGTCCATTTTTTCTCAGCACCTAAGTATGCCACACTTAGTGCAGCGATGCAGGGACATTTTTCTCCTATTCCTTCGAAGATAGCAGAACGATACCAGAGTCATCAGCAACATCCGGGAAGAAGAGAGTTGGTAGCACAGTTTGTTGCCTCTTTATGGAATTTGTGACATCATTGTCAGTTCTGACAAACATTACGTGACGCCCTGCACAGCCAGTTAGTCTCTGGATTACCCAATGACCAGGACCAGAAGAAGTTACTGACTGTATTGGCGCTTACATTCAAGAAGGCTGTTGAAGTAGCAGTTGCAATGGAGACCGCAGAGAAGGATTCTCTGAAATTTAGTGCGAACCAAGAAGTTCGCCTCCCGCATCAGCAAGACAGAGGACCACGGGAGCATAAGGAATTTCCATGTGACCATTGTGAGCAAACTGCGCACTCTGAGAAGGATTGCTGGGCGCATCAGGTTATTTGCTGAAAATGCCAGAAGAAAGGACACATCACCATGACACTGACCAAGACCTAGCACTACACGTATTATCAGAAGCGGGAGTCCGAGATAGCATCTGGGTCAGAGATGGCAGTCAGATCTCCAATCCGAGCTGGAGTTAGAGACGACATCTCCTTGATTATCTTTGGAATTTGAACCTATCGGTATTGTAGGCATTTTCCCTTGGTGATGGATCGTTGCCCGTTACTTTCCGGTTTTGGACCACATCATGGAATTCTGCCATTAGCTGCTACTCGGGTGGCGCTAGGAGACAGTAAGGTTAGGGTAGCTGCAGACTGCTCAGTAAAGGGCCCTGGACTGGACCACAGAGCAGAGAACCAGCCTGGGTCCCCTACCAACCCCTGCTGCGTGGTGCTGTCTGGGGCAGTAAGCTAGAAGACTGCCTGGGTCACTGGAGGAGTGACAGGGTCAGGGCAGCGGGCGTGAGAAATTCCTGATGCCTCTTGAGGAGCAGAGTCTCCATTCCAGAAGGGAAAACCACTTAGTGACCTGGCCAGAGGGCCGAGTCACAAAGAGCCAACAGAAGCTCCAGGAGCAAGAGAAGGGCTGCAGACTGAGAGACAGAGATGGCGTGCAACCACAGGAAGGGACGTCAGCCTCCCAGAGTTAATCCCCCAAACCGCCCGGAGGTGGCACCTGTCACGGCGTCCCCGGGCGATGCTCTGGAACTGCTCCCTAGGAAGCCAGTCAGGACTCTGGTGAAGTCTCCTCTCTGTGAGCAGACTGTCTTCAGGGCAAGAAGCTCACACGGCTTCACCTTCCTGGGTCTGACCTTGGAGCATTCAGCATCCTCTGCCCCTCCGTGCGCTTCCCACAGCGCGTCCGCCCTGGCTGGGTCCTGGCGAAGCCAGAGGGTCCTGCACCCCCACTTCGCAGTCAGACGTGACTCTTAGCCAGCCAATAAAACAGAGGTTTATTAGATGACAGGAACACGGTCTAAAACAGAGCTTGTAGGTACAGAGAACAGGACCCCTCAGCTGGGTCCATTTTGGGGGGCAGTGAGCCAGACAACCACATCTGCACCTCATTCCACATCCCCAGCCAGCCCCAAACTGAAAATTTCCAGCCCCTCCTCTCCGTTTGTTCCTTTCCTGGGCCAGGAGGTCACCTGATTTCTTTGTTCTCCAACACCTTCATTTGGCACCTTTGTAGAGGAGGGGCCCAGGTCATTAGTTGCCAGGAGACCGAGTGTTGGCCATTTACTGTCCAGACAGCATCACATCTGCCCTCTAGGGCTCTGCAACAATCACACCCCCTTCTCCCAGCACCTAGATACTTAAGAACTGCATCGGGGAAGCTGAGGCACCCACACACTATTCGGAGAAAGCGCTACATCAGCGACAGTTCCGAGGAGGAGGAGGGAGCGACCGAGGGGAGCCCTTTGGCCCAGCCATTGATGGATACGCCGGAACCCGACCCCAAACCCTCGTGAGGCAGACCGGTGAGCGTGACGGCCTTTCTTTGTCCATTCCCTCAGAGGTGGAAGGCGATTGTGGCTCGGGGGAGTCACCAGTGGACAAAGCGAACGGAAAAGACGGCGCTCAGGTAAATGAATGCTTAAGAAGCGGCGGTCGATGGGTTAGGAACCGGGGTTGCGTAAATTAAAAAACAAGCAGCGGGGGTGCTTACACGTTTTCTTTTTTGAAATTTTTTAACAGCTCGACGATGCCTTTCTAGAGGACCCGGACAGCGATGCATCAAGCAGCGAAGATGAACTGGGCCCACCATGTTTTTGCTCAACGCCAATACGAGTTGTTGAAGAGGACTCTGAGGATGATGGCTATGAGGAGTTTAGGAGGCGGCTTGGCATAGAACTAACTGAGCCAGTGCCACATCGTGAGCGTAAAAAAGTCCTGCGGACTATTGTACGCGTTGCTGTTTATGCTGTCCTTAAGCACTGCCTTAGGGAAAAGCTTTTTGAAGATTGTGAGGGCTGTGTCATAGATGCGCCAGGCCAAAGGCACCATGATTGTGTGACTTGGACTTCAGTGGATATAAACAGCAAGCTCCGGGGCCTGTGTGCTGAGCTGTGTTTGGAAAGCTTATTAAACACTGTTGTTGCCATAGGCTATGGTATGCAATGTTTGTGCCTAACCCAAGAACATTTAGCGCAAGGGGTGACCTTGATAAATGCTGTGCAATTTAGTGCAGACCCTGACCGTGTTCTAAGGAAAATGACCAAACCGGAAGATGCCTGCTTAGAGCGTTATATTGACCGTCTAGTCCGCACAAAGAGTTACAGAACCCTGCTTAAGAAAAAAACTATTTGTAAGAAATCTAAAAGGATTAAGTTAGAGAATGGTGAGGGGACAAACATGCGATATAAAACTTGGTAGCTGTAATTTTTTTTTAAAAGGGGGGCTTGTGACTATTTGTGTTTTGTTAGAAGGCCTTTGGCCTTTAAGTGCGCTAAAGAGTTTTAATAAAGCATTTTGGTTTTGGTTTTAAGAAGCTGTATGTTTTTTAAATAAAAAAAATAAATTGTTTGTGAGAATTAGCTCTTGAGTTTTGTGTGTAGCAAAAAGCTGAAATGTATGTTGTGGTGGGGAAAGGAAAAAAATCCTAAAAATGTGCTTACAATAAAACAACCAAGGCTAGTTCAGACATGTGTCTGAGTACAATAAAGTTAATATGGAGATATACTTATCTCATAGAACTGCCTTTACTAGCAGGGCCACATATTGATTTGAGAATATTGAGAACCAGAGCCCTAAGTGGTTCTCTTAAGGCTTGAACTCACAGCCCTGGGCTTAGCAGGCCAATGCTTAAACCACTGAGCCATCCTTAGTCTGTTAAACTGAATGGGTTTTACCCATACACACACACACACACACACACCCACCTACCCAAACTGGTTTCACTCCCAAATTACAAAAGGGAATGCTATGGGTGGGGTCATTACATTAACCTCTTAGCAAACTATGTGGAAGTTTTGTTTAACAATGGGCTAAGAGGGGATAAAAACCTCAGGGATGCAGCACTTTGGCCTTTTTCAACTTGGATAGCTGCTGGACTGCAAAAAGAGGTAAGACTTGCTGGCTTGAACTCTGAAACTATATATTATAGAAGGCCACTTTTTGCCCAGGCTGTTTTAGTAAATAATGGTGCCTATCTTTATTGCAGTGTGATCTGTTAGCATGGAACCAGGAACTTTAAACTGCATTTTACCACCAGGCCAAGGTAAAAAAAAAAAAAAAAAAAAAAATTTAACTATAGTTGTGCTTAATACTGTTGAATTAACAAAAGTATTCCACAGGCTGCATAGGCATTTGATGGTAACACTAACTAACATTTTTTGCTTGTTCTTGAACCTGAAGGCTTAAGCACACATGAGGGGGAACAGAACAACCATGTGCCTGCAACACTTTATCCCATAGTGAAAGGGAACTTTTTTTTACTGTGTATAATGTGATGGGTTTAAGGCCCTGTGGGGGGGTGGATGCTACTAACTAAACCAAAGGCACATGGCTGGGGTCAGAACAAACCATGTGGCTTCTAAATGCCTGTGGGGTTTTTGAAAAAAGTGTCTGGCTGCAAACTTGGTTTGGTGTGTTTTATAAAGCTGCTGGTGTGTGCAAGCCAGAGGTTTTTTAAAGTACTTGGCACAGAACAAGGAGCAATGGTCTCAAGTTGCAGTGGGGGAGGTCCAGGTTGGATATCAGGAAAAACTAGTTCACTAGGAGGGTGGTGAAACACTGGAATGCGTTACCTAGGGAGGTGGTGGAGTCTCCTTCCTTGGAGGTTTTTAAAGCCCGGCTTGACAAAGCCCTGGCTGGGATGATTTAGCTGGGAATTGGTCCTGCTTTGAGCAGGGGGTTGGACTAGATGACCTCTTGAGGTCCCTTCCAACCCTGAGATTCTATGATAGGTTTTTTTTTTTTTTTTTTTTTTTACTGTGTATAATGTGATGGGTTTAAGGCCCTGTGGGGGGTGGATGCGACTAACTAAACCAAAGGCACATGGCTGGGGTCAGAACAAACCATGTGGCTTTTAAACTAACAAGAGTTTTTCTGCAAAATGGATTTTTAAAAGCCGTTTTGGTTTTTATTTTGCAAAATGAGATGTATTTAAAAAACCTGTTTGTTGTACAGCCTGAAATGGATTATTTTGTTGTAAAGCTATGACTTTTTAAATAGTAAAACACTTTAATGAAGTAAGTGTAATGTATGTTTACAAGACGGTTTCATGTGTTTTATAATAATGTTGTTGTT
Source organism: Chrysemys picta bellii (assembly GCF_011386835.1). Classification (NCBI taxonomy): domain Eukaryota; kingdom Metazoa; phylum Chordata; order Testudines; family Emydidae; genus Chrysemys; species Chrysemys picta. Next base: position 40,234 of record NW_027053219.1, on the reverse strand, counting down.
TGCTCCACAGTACAGTCAAAACATGAGAGATCCTTAGACCAGAGGGAAAACAAGCTGAAAAGAAAAAGGAAAGAGACCGCTGAAAAGGAAAATTCACCAGCATCAGTGACTGATGGATGGATGAAGCCCTGTAAATATATTTTGCTTATTGGTTTGGCTGTTCTATGAGGGTTTTTTTTTATTTTAAGTAAAATACATAGGTGTGGGTGAGAGAGGTGCTAAAGTTCAGTTTTTGTAAAATGTTGTTTTTCCCCTGTTATAGGCCTGGGCAACTTTTCTGACAATGCTGTAGTCAGAGATACAAGGACATCTCCTCCAGAACTGCCAACAAACCAGAAATCTGCTTTGAGACCTTTAACAACGCAAAACAGCGCAAGAGCGCAGCTGAAACATCCGGGCGGTCCAAACCTCATATACGTCAAACCCAAGGACAAAACAAAAGACTCTGGTAAAAAACAACCACGCCACCACAACTCCAGTTCCTCAGTGGCCACCACCTCACCAAGCCCTGAGGAAACTGTGAGCGAAAACACACACATTCACAAACCCAGAGCACGCACTCTAGGGGTTCTGAATGTGTGCAAACCCGGAGCATGCGCTCTAGGGGCTGCGTTTAAAAAACCATGGACTAAAAGCTTCTGCGATGCTGAGGTATTGCAATCACACAACCAGCACTCCAGTTCCTCAGCGGTCACCACCACACCAAGCCCTGAGGAAACTATGAGCAAAAATGCCCACATTCACAAACCCGGAGCATGCGCTCTAGGGGTTGTGAATAAAAAACCAAGAACTGACAAACCATTCTCCCAAAACCATAAGCTTGTCCCAGCTCCCCCATATTTTAGTGGTTGGGAAGGGGTTGAGGCTTTCCTCAAAAAAGTGGTGGAGGATATATCCTCGGGTAGGCTAAAAGAACGGGATTCTAGAAAGAAATGGAAAAAATATGATGCTTGGTTCAGAGCCATGCTGAAAAACATAAGGGATGGAAAGGGTGGCTCTGAGCAGGCATGACTAGTGGCAAAAAGTGGCCTGGGTAAAAGGGACACCTTCCAGGGTACACATCAATTTATGTGTAAACAAAAGGGGGGACAGCGTTTGGGGGATAAACAGATAGCTGCCAAAAAGTTCCAGGCCCGGGTTGTTGTAAAAATTTTAAAAAGGGCTAAAGAGGTAATGAGGAAAAAAAAACAAAAACAAAAAGAGATGCCCCCTACTGGAGGCTCTCAAACTGGCTTGTCTGAAAATGGGGAGGTGGAATTAGACTCTGGTTTAGCAAATTCCCCAGAGGGCTCTTTAGATGGGGCCTGTTCTACTCCCAATGACTTTCATGGAGGCGCCTCAGAGTTTGACTCTCAAATAGCATCTGATGTAGAAGATGCCGCTAATGATCCCGTAGAGGAACCCCCAAGTAACCCCGAAAATGCCGAGGTGTATATGGAGAGAGTGAGAAGTTGGCAACGTGAAGTATCCAGATTTGGGGGGTCGGTGTATTGTGAGGAATTTCGTTTTGTCAATCCTGAGGGAATAAATTCAGCTCAGCAGGTTGTTGAAGCCATACACCGGGGAATACAGTTAGTGCTCGATGACATTAATGGTAGGGTAGGCCCTGATGATTATGTTCAGTTACGTTTAGAGAGCCGTAATTTAACTAATTCTTTGTTTTCGGTCAAAAGAACTAGAAATGAGCTGACTGCTGAGGATTTTTTAAATCAGACCTCAAAACTGCTACAGAGCAATAGAGAGTTGCATCTCGATGGGACGTTGCGCCTTGTTGTGACAGTTGTAAAAAACAGGGGTGGGGGCGCTCGTAGAGTTTTAAATTCTATCCTTAATAGTCAAATTATTCATAAAAAGAGACAGTGTTTAGTAGACCTGACTTACACCGGTACCAATTTGTGTTTTGCGGGTGGGCTCTTGGCCGTCATGTCCGATCGTAAACCTACGGACGCGGAATTGTTAGCGGAGGCAAGAAAGTTACATGAGAAACTGGGGTGGTCAGATCAAAAAAAGGTTATGCTCAGCGACGTAGCAAAGTTTGAACAGCATTTAGGAGTTAACATACAGGTGGTGTTGTATACGGCGAAAGGCGGCTGGGGGGTTTTTAAAACGGGGGGCACAGTGTGCCCCAAGACTTATTTTATCCTGTTGCACGATGAGCATTACTATGGGGTTTTGGATGTAAAAAAGTTGTTCGGAGCGAAAAATTATTGTGAGTTTTGCCACATGGTGTACAGCCACGACCACTCTTGCAGGTATCGTTGCCACCTCTGTTTGAGCGTAACGTGCTCAGACAGCGTGGGAGTGCAGCAGCGGTGTCCTGGCTGTAGACTGTATTGCCGGTCCAAAGAGTGTTTAGACAGACATATCGACTGTGCATCAAAAAACCAAGTTGAATGCCTGTCTAAAACTTTGTGTGAGAAGTGTCAGTCTTACGTGGACAAGCGGCACAGGTGTAAAGGGAGGCGCTGTAAGCAGTGTCAGGAGTTGATCGTTGGTGATGTAGACGGCCACCTCTGTTTTATGGACCGCCTTAGAAAGCCTGAATCTTCAGAAAAGTATATTTTTTATGATTTTGAATGCACGCAGGAGACCGGGGTGCACACTCCCAATTACATTTTTGCTATGTCCCTAAAGCCAGAAAAATCCTGGGAATTTAAGGGCGATAAGTGTCTTTATGTGTTTGTGAAGACCTTTATTGGCAAAGCGTTTCGGGACTACACATTCCTAGCACACAATTCTAAAGGTTATGATGCGTACTTTATTGTTAAACAGTTACTCAAGGAAAAGATGGGCCTAGAACTGATCACTCAGGGTAGTAAACTAATGTGCGTGGAAGTTAAGGCCCTGGGCATTCGTTTTATAGACTCTTTAAACTTCTTGCCCATGAAGCTTAGCAAGCTACCGCAGGCGATGGGGTTTGAAGGGTGCAAAGGGTATTTTCCACACTTTTTTAACACGTTAGAAAATCAAAATTACGTGGGGCCTATGCCCGGTAGAAAGCATGGTGTAGAAAGCATGATGCCCAAAGAAAAAGCAGAGTTTCTCGACTGGTATCGGGACCACAGCTCTGAGGTGTTTGACTTGCAAAAAGAGCTCGCGTATTACTGTCAGCAGGATGTAAAAATTTTGAGACAGGCCTGTATCCTATACAGAAAAGAGATTATGAAAATGACGGAGAAGGGAGATGTAGTAGAGAAAGAACCTGGTAAATTCACTGAGATAAAACTGTGTATAGATCCATTCCGGTACATAACACTGGCATCTGTCTGCATGGCTATGTACAGGTTTATGTTTTTGGAGCCTAACACGGTAGCTCTTCTCCCTCAAGACAACTATCACAGGCAGAAAAAGAGATATTTGACCCCATCTATTCAGTGGCTGTTGTATATCTCTCACAAAGAAAATATACAAATACGGCACGCTTTACAGGGTGGGGAACTACAGGTAGGCCCCTACTTTTTAGACGGCTATGCCAATGTTGATGGGGTACGCACAGCCTTTGAGTTTAACGGTTGTTTTTTCCATGGCTGTGTCACCTGTTATTGTGAAAAAGCACAAAATCCTATGACGGGGACATCTTTTGGGTTTCTTTATTACAAGACGCAGCTCAAGACCGACTATTTCAAACGCCTTGGTTTTGTAGTGAGGACTCTTTGGGAGCACGAGTGGGAGGTGATGAAAGAAACCGACAGGGAGCTTGCAGACTTTTTAAACCGAGCCCGGTTACCCCAGCCTCTCGTGCCTAGGGATGCTCTTTTTGGGGGGAGGACAAACGCTATCCGCCTATATTACAAGCCTAACCCCGGGGAAGAAATTCACTATTATGATTTTAGCAGCCTGTACCCTTTCGTAAACAAAACCAAAGAATACCCTCTCGGACACCCCGATATAGTCTATGACAAATTTGGGCCCCTTGCAAATTATTTTGGAATTGCAAAAGTTAAAGTGTACCCCCCACGAGGCCTCTTTTTCCCATTGTTACCCGTCAGAGTGGGTGGCAAGCTTATGTTCCCGCTATGCCGAACCTGTGCAGAAACCGAGCAGCGGGAGACATGCACCCATACTGACGAGGAGCGGGCCATCCTGGGGACTTGGTGCACGGTGGAATTGAACGCGGCCATAGCGAAGGGGTACGCGGTGGCTAAGATCTATGAAATCTGGCATTTTAATGAAAAATCTGATAAACTCTTTTCAGAGTACATAAAATTACACCTCCGTCAAAAACAAGAGGCTTCAGGGTATCCCACTTGGTGCACAGACGAGGAAAAACAAAATAAGTACGTTAGCGATTTCTACCAGAAAGAAGGCGTGCATTTACGCCAACACAAAATCAGATCAAACCCTGCTAAATGCCAAATCGCTAAACTGTTTTTAAATTCTCTGTGGGGTAAATTCGGCCAAAGATCCAACCTACCCAACACCAGCATCGTGAGAGACCCTAACGAACTTTTGCAGTACCTGTTCTCCCCCAATTATGAGGTTTCATCCTGCGAGTTTATCGATGATGAAACAGCGTGTGTGTCGTGGAAGCACGCAAAAGAACGGTACTCTGTTTCTGGCAACACCAATGTTTTCATAGCCTGTTTCACCACCGCTTATGCCCGCTTAGAATTATACAGTCTCCTAGACGGTTTGCAAGAGCGGTGCCTGTACCACGACACTGACTCGGTGATCTTTGTGAAAAGGGAGGGTGACTGGAATCCCCCTCTGGGGGATTATTTAGGGGACCTCACGAGCGAAATTCCGCCAGATCAACACATCACTGAGTTTGTGTCGGCAGGCCCAAAAACCTATGGGTATAAGCTGTCGGGTGGAAAGGCCTGTATGAAAGTCAAAGGTATTACCCTAAACGTAGCAAACTGCGAAAAAATCAACTTCGACAGTTTGAAAGACCTAGTCTTGGACTATTGCACGGGTCTGCAAGAAAACACCTCAAAAAAGATAGAGGTGCAGCAGCCCTCTATCGTAAGAAACAAAAACCAGTGGCAAATAGAGACAAAAACCCTTAAAAAGACACACAAAGTGGTTTACAACAAAAGGGTCCTAGGAGAAGGTTTTAAAACCCTGCCCTACGGCTTTTGAAAAAAAAATGGATACGAGGTGGAAACACCCCTTTTCTGCAATTCTCGCGGGGCCTAGCAACTGCGGGAAAAGTTACTTTATAAAAAACGTGTTGGATAATGCCAAACACACACTGTCTGTTATGCCTGAGAATGTTGTGTGGTGTTACAGTTGTTGGAAACCTCTGTATAAAGAACTGCTCTGTAAATATCCCTTTATCAATTTTGTGGAGGGGCTGCCTGAGGCTTTTGACAATGACCGTTTGTTTCCTACTAATAAAGTAAATATGATTATCACAGACGATCTGATGAACTCGGCTTGTGAAAGTGATGAAATCGAGAAAGCTTTTACCAAGTACGTGCATCACAGAAACCTGAGCATTATGTATATAGTTCAAAACGTATTTTGTCAGGGAAAAAAGAGTCGCACGATTAACCTAAACACAAAGTACATGGTTCTGTTCAAAAACCCCAGGGATAAATTACAAATCGCTACGCTCGCTTGGCAAATGTACCCCGGCAAAGCTCAATTTTTTCTAGAAGCTTTTGAGGATGCTACCAAAAAACCTTACGGCTACCTGGTGGTGGATTTAAATGCTTCCACACCAGAAGCTTATAGACTAAGAACTGGTCTTTTCCCTCCAGACTGGCCGGCGGTTTATACTTTGAAAAAAACAGTCGGGTATAAAAAGAGAACTTATCGGCAGGCCCCTTTTTAACAGCCGGGGCTGCTACCGAAAACATGTCTAGCTGCTTGAAAAGAAACCTGGGCCTTTTAAAATGACTTAGCAAATCGTCCCCACAGCAAAGGAGGGCTAGACTGTGTTCAGCCTCTGACGATCTAGTAGCGGCCATCTCAGAAATAGCGCTCAATACCTTAAAAGGAAACGTTCCTTTAACACAGAATCAAGTGCGTGTACTGAAAAAGAAACGCACGCTTATAAAAACTTTGTGTAATAAAAGGGTTTCACCTAAAAGAAAAAAGCATCTGGTAAAGCAGTCTGGGGGGTTTATCGGACCTCTGTTAAGTTTTGCTATCCCTCTCATAACGGGGCTTTTAACTAATCGATAATGGAGTATGCAGAAAAAATGTTCCTGGTGCCCAGCCACCAGTTGGAGCAATTAAGGGCTCCCCCTCCGGCAGAGGAAAATATCAGAACAACCGCAACTCGCTTACTGGATGCTGAAATGAAGTCTGTTCTTCAAAGAACTGACTTGACTGAATATGAAAAGGCTAAACTTTACAGCGCCGTGCTTCAAAGGTACCTAATGTACGTGAAACAGAGCGAAGCGGATAAAGGGAAAATAAGTCTGTTTCTACCGGAACAGGAACAAAGTGTAACTGCCAAACCCCCAGAAACACCAAAGAACTCAGACTTTGGTGCTCAGGAGGTGTTGGATAACGTCAATAAGCGTTATAAGAAAAATGCAATAGTATTGCTAAATAAGCTGGGCCAGGATAAAAATCTCTCTTCGTGGGACGATAAAGGGGCTTTTGTGTCCAAAGGCTCTGTGGTTAATGGTTCTAACATGCTCGACTTAGTCAGGGCCGTCACCCAGACTCGCTCTGTTCCTAGCAGGCATGTACCTAAAGGATGGGATGTGTTTATGAATGCCATGGCGGAACTGAACGTACCATCTTCCGTCATGGGCAATGCGGCCAACAGAAATCTTTTGGAACGCCTCAAGGCCTCGACTGCTGACTCCGGGGTGGATCGAGAAACCGTGACCCCTTTTTTGCCGCCTAAAAAACGAAAATTGGCTAAAAGAGCCGAATGGCTCAGTGTGTAACATTTTTCACATTCTAATTTAAAAAAAAAAAATCTGTACTTTTTTCCTCAATTGGTTTTAAAAAAAAAAAAAAAAAAACACACCAAACATCATTTGTCTTTAAACCCCTCACCTGGGGTGCTTTATTGGGTAACATGGCTATGAAAATCATTGCAAGATACACATGTCTGGGCTTGTTGAAACATGTTTTGAGCAAGGCTAGGCATGCCCAAGAATTTAAATTTACTTTTTACAAAATTCATCCCCATCCGGTCGTTTTGCACTAAGTCGTTAGAATACAAATTTAAAATCCGATCAAAAGATAAACCCTTGCTACGTTGATGTAAGAAAAACACACAGTGATAGCCACAGGCGACGGAGCGGGGGTCTTGTAATTGTCTATTGTGAAACACAATGTCTGTGGCATTTTTGTTTAAAAATTTCATAATGCTTTTAGGAAACAACACACTGTTCGGGGGGTGCCCATATGAGTCAAAAAACTCTCCACGGTTACGCTCGGCCAGATACAAGGCAAGCCAGTGTTCACCCGGTTGGTTGTGTGGATGCGTGTTCACCACCAAGCCTAGGGGTCTCTGAGACAGCTTGCGTTCTGGGAGCCAATCGCAAGGGAACACATCTAAGAAATTCTTTTTCGTGTAAGGGTTCGTTGATAAGACACGTGAGAGCTGCACGGTGTCCATGTTCACATATAGTCAAACAGAACGTTTCTCCTCTGATTTATTTCTATGACATTGTCAAAAACCCCATACACAATCATATTAACGGTAACCGTTAAAGCCTTCCCAAAACGTATTTCTGCTCTCAGGTTCCCAGTTTTAATCAGGGAATAGTGATCAGCGCATTCCTGGCCGGGAGACAGGTCAAAGGCAAACAAGGTGTAACCCTGTGCAAACTCCTCACGGTCAATTAACAGAGAACGATCTTTCATGTGTTTACCAGCTGTCTGTACCAAATTCATGTATTCTCTCACGCAGCGTCCTGCCTCGAAGTCTGGTTGCAGAGGCTTGGTCAGTATCTGTTCACCATCCACATACAAGGCCACAAAATTAATATCGTAATGTTTAAAATGAAAGGGATTTTTAGCGTAACTTCCGCTAAAGGCATCGTTATCCACAAACCCTAGGACAAGCATTTTGGGTAACTGCCCCAAGAACAGGTTCTCCTGGTTACTGACCCTGCTGCCCGCGGGGATGCTAAACACTTTCATTCCTACGCGGTCCACAGGGTATTTAGCATTAGCGGTAAGCAGGGCCTCCGCGTGCCCCAGACGAACTCCCGGGGCCACCCGTACTTTTTTCACAAAAAGGGACGCTGATACAATGCGCAGTTTAAAGCCTTCAGCCGCACTGCCCATTAAACAGAAAGCGTCTTTACTGCGCGTCAGTTTAATTTTCACATCCACTCCGTTTAACAAAAGTTTTTCTTGAAAAAACAGGTCGCTATGTAAATGGCCCAGCAGCTCTACCGTTCTGCTCCTGGCCGTCAGCTTTGCACGCCTCACAAACCCTAGATTCCCTTCATCCAACTCTGTTTCTTCATGCTGTCCAGCAGTGTCTTTGTAAAACAGGCCGGCGGAAAATTGCGTGGCGAGGGTGTCGTCGCTGTAATTGAGCACCGATTCTATAAAGGCCCTGTAAGGGTAGCAGTTGTTGCTTTGGCTTATGAGGCGGTCTCCCAGCGTAACATCCAACTGACTAAAAATAGAGGCCACGGGGTAATTTACCAGACCCACTTCGGCGTCCGCTGCAAGTTCAGTTCCGTCTCCTTTTACAATCTTGCAACACAGGTACAGCAGCGTATTGTTTAAATCCATATAATCTATGCCATTCCCTGCTATAAAAAAGTCAATGGGGGCAGACTCCGTAATGGCCGATAGAGGCGGCACCTCGATGTAGATGCTTTTCTCGATGCTGGTCTGCGTAGGGGCTATTTGAAACAGGTCTAGTTCGGATTTGGTGCACTCTTCAGACCCGCAGTGAACAAAAGCCATGTTGATTAAAATATGTCTCTTTTACCAGGCAAAGCGTGTCTCCTCTTTCGCCCAGGCTTCCTCTTGGACTTTCGCTTATGGCCGGCCCTGCGTGTCAAAGCTCTTCTTTTAAAGGGTTTCGGGGGACCTGTGCGTCGCGGGTATGACGTATTTCTCTTTCTCTTCCTCCTTTTAATGTACATCAGCCCCGATCCTTCCTGTGTAGCTGTATTCCCCACCTTCTCCAGAACAGCTCGGGAGACATCACCTACCACATCTTTAGCTATGTTTTGAGCGGCGGTTGTGACAATGCGGTTCTGGCGGAACCCAACTGAGAGTGCCAACTCAGGCCAAATTGCTCAAATAGGGCAGTTACAGCCCAAGGCTGGGGTTTTTTCCACCTCTAAGGCAAACCAAACCAGCCAGACTAAGAGGACTTCAGTCTCACCCCACTGGCTAACTGCAAGTCTCACAAGCAATCTCCTTAGACACTCCAGTTTCCCAGTATTACCACCAGTACCACTCGTTATGGGGACAAATGGTTATGAAAACCAATACCCCAGTAAAAGAAAAAGGTTCTCCTGATCCCAAAGGACCAAGCCCCAGACCCAGGTCAATATACAAATCAGATCTTACCCACAAATCACGCTGTTGCCAATCCTTTAGAATCTAAAGGTTTATTCATAAAAGGAAAAAGATAGAGATGAGAGTTAGAATTGGTTAAATGGAATCAATTACATACAGTAATGGCAAAGTTCTTGGTTCAGGCTTGCAGCAGCGATGGAATAAACTGCAGGTTCAAATCAAGTCTCTGGAATACATCCCCCGCTGGGATGGGTCCTCAGTCCTTTGTTCAAAGCTTCAGCTTGTAGCAAAGTTCCTCCAGAGGTATGAAGCAGGATTGAAGACAAGATGGAGATGAGGCATCAGCCTTATATAGTCTTTTCCAGGTGTAAGAACACCTCTTTGTTCTTACTGTGGAAAATTACAGCAACATGGAGTCTGGAGTCACATGGGCCAGTCCCTGCATACTTTGCTGAGTTACAAGGCGTATCTGCCTTCTCTCAATGGGTCCATTGTATAGCTGATGGTCCTTAATGGGCCATCAAGCAGGCTAGGCAGAGCTAACACCAGTTTGTCTGGGATGTCACCCAGCAGCATAGCATAAGTTTGAAATACAGACAGTATAGAGCCAATATTCATAACTTCAACTACAAAAGTGATACACACATATAGACAGCATAATCATAACCAGTAAACCATAACCTTGTCTTAGACACCCCATTTGACCCCCTTTATACAAGATTTGCGTGCCACTACAGGACCTTGGTTGCAACAATGATCTATATGGTCCCAGATTATATCAATAACGTCACAGCGGTTTTTACGTGGGGTTTAATAATCTCTAGCCCCCTCCTCTAAAGCGGTATGGCTTTTCGAAAGAGGCTACGAAATATTCCACCCACACCCGCCCCGTACATCACGGGGGCCCCATGATATCCAGGAAGGGCGTGTCCAGCCTGGGCTTTGTAATAGTTTCTGTAGATGGTGGGGTCGCCATAATTTTTTGGGATCACCATAATAGGGTTTTGCTTTTTTTAGAAACCTCGCTCTCTCCGCGGCCGCAGATGCAGCTTGACAATCACCTTGCCGAAGCGAAATGAGACATCTCTGTTCTGGTCTGTCTTTATTTCAATGGTAATGGTGTCGATGTGGTGTTTACTGACAGGGACGTAATGAGGTTTGTCGTAGGTAATGGTAACAAACTCGTTGTTCCTTCCTCGGACAGGGACGCAGCGTAACAGGGGAACAGAAAAGTCCCCCACAAACTGGTGTTCTACAATATCCGTGTATACGTACAAGGAGTTAAAACGGCCTGTGATGTCTGCCGAGAAGGGGAATTTTTGAACGTTGCGTTTGGGGCCCAAACCCAGAATGTTAGCTAGCTCCCCGCCAGTAGAAAACATGTACATAAAATCGGAAGATTTAAGTCTCACTTTTCTACTCACAGGATCGTAGTTCATGACCACCTCAGGCGGTCCGGAATGCCGAGCCACGTTGCTGTTCATATGCTCCAGTAATTCGGGTATGGTCGAGTAATAACCTCGCCGTAGGATAAAATTCCACGTTGTAGCTCCAAAGGTAATTTCAAAAGGGGTGTCTTCGTTGATAGTATTCCAGCTGTGCGGGTATTGTATTTCCACTAACCCCACCTCCCAGGCACCCAGGAGATCCAAGGGTTTAATTAGCCGTATTGTAAAGTTCGAAATGGTGTTTTGGGGAAAAACTGCAGAGCTGGCATTGCTGGGCAAAGTAATGTAAAACCCGCCGTCACTCATTTCTCTTTGTCCTTGCAGAAGGAATCTTTTGTTTGTTCGTGTCTAGATGTCACAAAGTTGAGAAGCTTCCACCCAGCTGTTAAACTTATCAGGCCACCCCAACCATTTCACCAGTAGCTGCTTTTTTCTCCCTTTTCCTTTCTCTGCTAAAACTTTTTCAATCCTGTAAATCCTGTCTCGTTTGGGGTTTACTTTTTGTAATTCTTCAGGGTAAAAAGATCCAGTAACTGCCTCACCCTCGTAATCTTTTAAGCGGTATACAGGTCTCTGGCCCCGGTTAAGGCTTTATCCACTATGAATATCTCATCGGTAAACGTCTGTTCAAAACCTTTTGGTTTTAGATAGTCTCACGTGGTCACCTTTTCTAAAAGGGGCAACAACCGGTTTTATTTGAAAATTATCTCCGTAAACCGTTTTCCATACCTTCAAAGAATTTGAAGGGTTAACATCAATGGGTCTGGTACGTATAGTTCTGTGAACGCTCTGGTTGTAACTCTTTATAAAGTCAGGTAAGACGTCAATGTAGCGAAAGGTGTTATGGGCTGTAAAATATCTCCACATCCTAGTTTTTAAAGTTCTGTTAAATCGCTCCACAACCCCTGCTTTGACTTCATTATTGGTAACAAAATGGTGAACTCCATGCCGCTTTAACAATCCACTTAAAGGTTTGTTTAAAAATTCTTTCCCCCGATCGGTTTGTAATTTTTGAGGCACACGACCTTCACTGAAAATAGCTTTAAAGGCCTTGAATACTTCAGCACTCGTCTTGTCTTTTAGGCCTAAGGCCCATGCATATTTGGATAGAATGTCTATCACTGTTAAGATGTACTTAAAACCGCTGTTGGGTTTGGAGAACTGGTGCATATCCACCAAATCTGCCTGCCACTGCGCATCCACCTCTGAAACAATGGTCTTGTTTCTTTTAAAACGTATTCGAGCCGGTTTGTGTAAAGCATCCTGGTCTGAAAGCCATGCTGTTACCTGTCTTCTGTTCAAAGTTTTACTGTGCTTTCTGGCCGCTTGAAAAAGAGGGTTAACCCCGCCAAAGCTCCCAACTTCCCCGGGGGCGTAATATATTTTCTTTAACAGCGCCATCTGTGTAGACATGACTGTTACTGGTACCGTCTTTTACTACCACAAGTATAAAAGGGGACACATTCATATTGACACATTTGATTTAAATAAGTTTTATTAATCGCCTGGTTTAACACAACCTTTTACAGCCACCTGTAAAATGGATGCCATAACCCCCTACCATAAGGGAGTCTCAGATGGTTCATTCTTCCATTTTGTCCTTTTCGGCTTGAGATCTGTGTCTCAGACATGAGCAAAGGCAGCTAACGCACGATATGTTTACTCCCACAGGGCTTCCAATGTGTAAGTTCTTAAAGGCCTCTAAAAAGGCATCATCGACCTGTTGAAAGATTTTCAGGAAAAAAAAAAAACATGTGAGCGCCCCTCACTGCTTGTTTTTTAATTTATGCAACCCCAGGCTCCTAACCCATTACCCACCCCTCCTCGACCACCGCTTCTTAAGCATTCATTTACCTGAGCGTTGTCTTTTCCGTTCGCTTTGTCCGCCGGTTCCTCCCCCGAGCCGCGATCGCCTTCCACCTCTAAGGGGGTGGACAAAGAGAGGCCGTCACGTTCATCGGTCTGTCTCACGAGGGTTTCGGGTTCGGGTTCCGCCGTATCCATCAACGGCTGGGTCAAAGGGTCCTCCTCAGAACTGTCGCTGATGTAGCGCTTTCTCCACACAAGGTCAAAGACCCTCGGGGGTAAAACAAAGTCTGAAGTTCTCACGGGGGTGGTAAAGGAGTCCATGTTTCCTCTCAGCAGCCTTTCTGCACTTTCGAAAACACGTGTCCTTGGTAAGAGATGGCCGCCTCCTCTGTCTGGCGCTGGGACTTATGGGGTAATGGTGCTGCACTCTGATTGGCGGAGGGCCTTGGGGGGCGTTCTTAGCGGAGTCACACAACTCCCTTTCGGAGGGGTCACCCCAACCCAAAAGCCACCCTAATTGGTCAAAATCTCCTCTCGGGGCGGTCCTATCGGGACGAAACCCCTCCTGATTGGTAGAGGGTGGTGGGGGGAGTTCTTAGAGGGGTCACATGACACACCTAGCTTCCGGCCAGGTGGCACCTCGACCCGGAAGTAATACCCCCATGGGGGTGGGACTTCCGGTGACAGATGGGAGGGGACAAGGGGTCAAGGGGCGGGGTTAGGGCTTGATTGATGGTAGGGCCCTTAGGGCTTGATTGATGGTAGGACTCCCGTCACACCACGTAAACAATAATGTCTTTGTGTTTGGAAAGCTTTTCAAAGTAGGGTGGAGGAATGCGATGTCCTGTCCCTTTAAATGTTCAGAGGGCTCTGTGCTCTCCCCTGCTCCTCAGTGCAAAACCTCACTCTCCTGTTAGTGTCTGTTGTGCAACCAGAACAATAAACGCTGGCACAGCAGACAGCTGTGTGTCCATCACCTCCCTTTGCGTCCATCTGTCTGCCTAGCTCCTTCTCCGCTGGCTCCAGCAACAGCACCGCTCTCAACAGAACATGTTTTCATGACCCTCTGGGCCTTCTAACTTGGCTGGATCTTGAGGTCTTTGCTCAGGAAAGACTCCCATTGACTTCAGTGGGAGTGTTGACTGAAGAAGGACGTCACGCCATGGCCTGGGATTGTCATGGTGTTCCCTACCCCCGTGCAGTCCTTGTACCTGCAATGTGTATGCACAGACCCCTACTCTTGACCAAAGCCCCCCACTGAACTCAATGGGGGTCTGCAAGGGAGTGATGGTTTGTGCGTGAACCTGTCTGCCCAGGACCTCACACTGAAGGCCTGTGGGTGGGTGGTGCCTGGGCCTCGTGCTGTGTCTCTGCACAGGGTGAATTCTACCCTTAATGAGTAGGATCAAGTGAGTCGACGCAGGTCCTTTGGGCCTGACTCTGGTGTAAATCAGGGCTAGCCCCACTGAAGTAAATGGAATTACGAGGTGGCGAGAATGGCCCACCGGGGAGTCAGTGGAGTTACACCCTGAGGGAAATCACCATCTCTGGCCCTTTCTCTGCACCTGGGCCCAAGCCAGCTGTTTGCCTTGTTAGAAAACGGTGCAATGAAATGTGTTAGACAAATATCACACGCACGCACACACACACACACACACACACACATGTTAGAGAAATGATGATAATATCAGGAAACAGGAATTTTTACTTTTTCTTTGGGTCTCTGCTGATGCAGCATTTTCCAGAACTTAACTGAAACAACTTCAGGCTTGCGTGAAACCTGGCTTGTGTGTCTGACTTTGTAAAACCTTGGTCCGTGTAAACAGCCGGGTGAAATGGGGACTTGGTAACTTCAGGGGCCTCCCAAGACAACCTAACAAGCAAAACCCAAGGCCGCAAAAACAGCCCTGTAAGATAAGAGCAACTGGATGGGGCCAGTGAAATGAACAGCGGAGAAAAGATGATAGAAGTAGACAGATCAAAATAAGTTTTCATAGGATAAGCAATAATATATTAGTTTGGGATTGTTATTGTGATTCATGCATAAGAAGGTTTTAGTCAAGTATCAGAGGGGTAGCCGTGTTAGTCTGAATCTGTAAAAAGCAACAGAGGGTCCTGTGGCACCTTTAAGACTAACAGAAGTACTGGGAGCATAAGCTTTCATGGGTAAGAACCTCACTTCTTCAGATGCAAGTAATGGAAATCTCCAGAGGCAGGTATAAATCAGTATGGAGATAACGAGGTTAGTTCAATCAGGGAGGGTGAGGTGCTCTGCTAGCAGTTGAGGTTTGAACACCAAGGGAGGAGAAACTGCTTCTGTAGTTGGCTAGCCATTCACAGTCTTTGTTTAATCCTGATCTGATGGTGTCAAATTTGCAAATGAACTGGAGCTCAGCAGTTTCTCTTTGGAGTCTGGTTCTGAAGTTTTTTTGCGGTAAGATGGCTACCTTTACATCTGCTATTGTGTGGCCAGGGAGGTTGAAGTGTTCTCCTACCTACAGGTTTTTGTATATTGCCATTCCTGATATCTGACTTGTGTCCATTTATACTTTTACGTAGGGATTGTCCAGTTTGGCCGATGTACATAGCAGAGGGGCATTGCTGGCATATGATGGCGTATATTACATTGGTGGATGTGCAGGTGAATGAACCGGTGATGTTGTGGCTGATCTGATTAGGTCCTGTGATGGTGTTGCTGGTGTAGATATGTGGGCAGAGTTGGCATCGAGGTTTGTTGCATGGGTTGGTTCCTGAGTTAGAGTTGTAATGGTGCAGTGCGTGGTTGCTGGTGAGAATATGCTTAAGGCTGGCGGGTTGTCTGTGGGCGAGGACTGGCCTGCCTCCCAAGGTCTGTGAAAGTGAGGGGTCGTTGTCCAGGATGGGTTGTAGATCACTGATGATGCGTTGGAGAGGTTTTACCTGGGGACTGTAGGTGATGGCCAGTGGAGTTCTGTTGGTTTCTTTCTTGGGCTTGTCTTGCAGCAGGAGGCTTCTGGGTACACGTCTGGCTCTGTTGATTTGTTTCCTTATTTCCTTGTGTGGGTATCGTAGTTTGAGAATGCTTGGTGAAGATCTTGTAGGTTTTGGTGTCTGTCTGAGGGGTTGGAGCAAATGCGGTTGTACCTCAGTGCTTGGCTGTAGACGATGGATCGTGTGGTGTGTCTGGGATGGAAGCTGGAGGCATGAAGGTAGGCATAGCGGTTGGTGGGTTTTCGGTATAGGGTCACACACACACACACACACACACACACACACACATACACACCCCTGTACATTTCACCGCTCCCCTGGAATTCTGTATCCAGCCCTTCGAGCTCCGACCCTGCCAGAAATCAGTCGTTTCTTACAGCTCTAAAATGAACTGCAGTTTTTTAAACTAACTCCCCATGGCCTCACTGGCTCAGTGTTGCTTTCCAATCCCTCCTGTGTCCTCCTTCGTGCGCGGACGGCCCCAGAAAGACGAATCACGATTCCCTGCTATACAGAACGTGGGACGGCTTGTGAGCTCTGGTCCTTCCCTTAACCAAGGCCAGCTTTTCGGTCGACTCATGCGCCCCCTAGTGGTCGATGCACATTCCCTCCCCGTGCCCCGGCTGTGGTAGCTTCAGCTTTGCTACAACAAGTGCAAATATCCTAAAACATCAGATCTAACGACCCATCCCCCCACCTCCAGGACAAGCTTCTGCTATTTCTTTGCAACTTTGAACCTCATCCCCACCAAGCAACTTCAGAACGTGACCTGGGCCTGCGCACACAGAGGAATGTACGAATTCCCACGCTGGATCAGAACCAGGGTCCATCTAGCCCAGTAGCCCGTCTCGGACACTGGCCGGCCCCAGATCTCTCAGAGGAAGATGTAAGAAACCCTGCGGCAGCAGATGGGGGATAATTAGGGTCACCCACCAACTTTCTAAATGTTGATAACCAGCCTCCCTGCCCTGCCCCCTGCTCTGTCTCTTCCCTCAAGGCCCCGCCCCTTGCTCCGCCTCTTCCCCCAAGGCCCCGCCTCCTGTTCCACCACTTCCTCCAGGCCCTGCCCCCCACTCTCTCCTTTCCCCTTCCTGCTTCCCCATAACTGGATCCGCTCCACCTCCCACCCCCCCACCAGCTGGGCTCCCTCTGCCCTGGGGCTGGCCGGGAGCTGCAGCCCATGACACGGAGCCTGCCTGGCCATGAGATGCAGGTAGGCGCTGGCACCGGCGGAGCAGGGGCTCACACGGGTTGATGACCCGGCACCTCCCATACCCCTGCCCGCAGTAACCGGACTCTTGGTGTCCGGTCAGTACATCTGACCAGACACTGCCCGGTCCCCTTTTGACCGGACTTTCTGGTCGAAAACCGGGCCCCTGGGAACCCTACATCATCTGCCCCCCATATAGATCTGATGCTGACATCTCACACATCCTCACACCCCTTGTGGCCATGGCAAGCTGGCCCAGGGCTGCCAAAGTGTACAAGAGACAGACTTCTCCCGCTCTGGGGGCTGAGAGAGACAGGTACCATCTGCCCAGCAGTGGGCCGCCCTGCACCCAGCCTGATTTCTCCTCGCACGGACCCTGAGCGCAAATCAAAAGTGACCCCCCCCCCAATGCTGACAATGAAACCAGAGTGAGTAGGGGGAGATTCGTGCCCCCCGCTGCTTGGGGGACGGCCCCCTGTGGCTATTTGTCCCCGATGAGGAGCATGATTCTCTTTCATGCACAGGCTTAGTGTGGGCCGGTCGCCTTGGGACAGAAGCAAGGGCCATCTCTTTAGATGTGTGTGTACAGCTCCTAGCGCAAAGAACGGGAGCCCCATTCCTGGCTGGGAGCCACTGAATACAAACATGAAATAATAACACCACTGACCGTCATGAGGGACAGGACGGACTCCCAAGCCTTAGGGAATTCACTCCCACGATGACAAATGGAATCTGTCCAGAGGGAGAGATTATATCTGTGTGTGTGTGTGTGTGTGTACATGCATTGTAGCCCCTTCCCCTTTATTTTAAGTCCCCAGGACATTTGCTTCCCTCCCCCCAGGCTCTCTCAGACACAATCTGCTCCTGCTCAGGACGAGCTGTGCACTGGAAAGGCTGGTGAATAAATCACGACGCTCCGGTGCTTTACAATCTGGGGAAGTGGCGCCGTTAGCTCCCCACAGAAGAGGAGCCCGACTGAAGCCGGAGTTAGCGGATCTATTTGTAAAATGAACCCTCCGTCCCCAGGCCCCGAGCCCCCCACTGCAGCCAGCGCTAACTGGATGATTCCGCCGGTGCCTCCTCCCCCTACTCCCTTCATGGCGTCAGGGTCTAGTGTGAGCGCTGGGGAGATCTTCATCACTCTGGCCAGCGCTGGCTGAGATGCAGCATCCCTGAGCAAGGCGGCCACTCAGCCAAGGCGTGAAACCGCCTGGACTGGAGAGATCCCAGCTAGGACCACTTCGTTCCTGGAGCACTGGTCAGTGAAGCTGGAGAGAGGAGGAGAAGGGGAGAATAGATCAGTTTGCTCCGGAGCTGTGATTCTGCTCACCAGGGGTGTTGATCAGCCCCTGCTGCGCGGTGGGGGAGCGGTGGGGCTGTGGACAGAGCGGGAGGCTTTCAGTTCTGATTGCACGAAGGAACTTCGGTTGGACAACACTGAGCAGGGCTCCAGCTGGCATCTTCCTTAGCCAGCCCAACCCTTCCTCCTCCCCGCGCTTCGTCCGACAGGTAAGGGGTCTCTTTCTGATCTTGGCAGGTTCGCTAGGAGAGAGCTGCTTTCACAAGAACACGCCCAGGGAGATGATATGCATGTGCTTAACAGCACAAGGGCAGCCGAGCAAAGCTTCGCCTGCAAACTCAGCGATGAGGGGAGCAAAGGGACTGGAAGTTTTCTTGCTGGTGCGTGAAGTTCCTTTTAAAACCCTCCTACAGCTGCCTTTGAAATCCAGACACGAAAGACATGGATATATCCAATGAAGCAAACTATCTGCTTCACTGTACAGCCTAGCTGTTATTTTGTACTGTGGTGGCCTTTGAGCTCATCTTTAGCTGCAAGGAAGCACGCACGATCTTACCGTTTTCATTCATAAGATTTACACCGGAGCACTTGAAATACACATATGCTCACAGCCCTTCATGGTACATATTTCTGTGCAGACACACACACGCACACACATGCACATACGCTCTGAAACCTGTCTGAAGTAGAGACAGGCGCACTATTCAAACTGAACAATTGATGTTGTTGAATGTTATTAAAGTTATCAAAGAAATTATCCAACAACTAACCAGCTCCATGATTAGCCCGTCCCTCCTAGGATAAAACACCCGGTAGACGAACAGGTAAGTGACAAAGAAATGTGGCTCTTAATTTATAGGTGAAGCAGAATGGCCCCGGACTGTGAGCGTTTGGGAAGCTTTAAGGTGGCTGCGTAAGACAAGGAGTTGCTACCTGGAAAGGAGACGAGTGTCCAGAGAAAGCATCCTCAAATGTTCCTGCTCACAAGGGACACAAGAGAAATGGAAGCTGGCTGTTAAAGGCGAGCCGTGAAGAAAAGGATCTCTGCAGGGCGTGCGGCTAAACGGTACGTATTGATTTATTACGCACAGTTCAGCTGGAATTCCTAGACGATAAAGCAAATGATGCGATGTGCAGAATTACTCAGTTCGGTAAATGTACCGGTGTCCTTAGGGAACGTTTCCATATGTATAGCTAGATGCGTGTACGTCAAATCTCTGCCTCTCGCACATGAATATGGTACACATCACAAAGTCACACATCCCTCATTCACATACACACGTCACGTTACACAACACACATGACACATGGCAGGCGCGAAACACCCAGCCCCACACATTACTCAAAACAGTCACACAACACCCATATGACACATACCAGCTACACAATGCCCATCCATGCACACATTACACATCCCAGTCACACACATATTACAGACACACACACATACAAAAGTCACACACACACACTCTCTCACAATCTTAGTTTCATAGATTTTACCTTGCCTGGACCTATGTATTTCTCCCTCTGCTATTATTTATCTATTTATCTCTGCAAAGTCTTCAGCTATTGTGTGTATAAAATACTCAACTTTCTTTTGCATCACATTGTATAATTATGCGCATAGACATGGAGTAAATGCAGGCAAAGTCCATTGTCTGGGCCTGGCTGGCGACTCGTGGCGTGGCACATCTTAGGTTCTGTCTGCACTGCAGTCGGGGCAGCAGGGGGCGGCATACCGAGCTAGCTTGCTAAAAACAGCGGGGTAGCCGCTGCGGCCCGGGCGAGCAGCCCACGTACGTCCCCGGGGCCCTGAGCACGACTGTACTGGAGCGCTAGCCGGTGCTGCCACCCGCGTCGCCGCCGTTACACGGCTCCAGCCGAACTCGCTCAGGTGTGGCTGCGTGTGCGGCAGGGCGGAGGGACCCCCAGAGAGCTAGACCCTGTTTAAAAAGCAAGTACCTGCCTCTCTCCGGTGCTTCTCCAGTCCCTGCATGACTGCAGTACTCGAGCACCTCAGAGTCTTTACTGTATTTATCCTCACGGGGCCCCCCGAGGCAGGGCAGTGCTGTGATCCCCACGGCACAGACGGGGAACTAAGGCACCAAGACAGCCTGAGAGTGACTGTCCCCAGGTCACCCGTGGCAGAGCAGGTCGCCCGAATCCCAGGCTAACACCCTAACCTCGGGCCAGCCAGAAGGCAGGGACAAAGACCCACATCGCAGGACCCTGCATTGTTCCTGCAAGGGAGAATGTTCCTGCTCTTCCTCACAAGATCCAGTGTCTCCCAGCTGGGAGTCACTGGCAAGTCAGGCTTCGGCTCTGGCAGCCCCGGTGATCCACCCCCCGGATGGCCAGTTCTCTTCCTACTTCTATACCCAGCAACTGCAACCAACTTCGGTTCTGTCTGCCAGGAGAGAGACTTTAGCACATGAGAAGTGATTCTACCCTGTTCCAGAAGGGGAGGCCAGGCTAAAGGAACCTGCCCCCTGCTTTATTCCCAGGGTCCGTGTGTTTGGTCTTGGGTGGTCTTAGGTATCCAGGAGTCCCCCCAGGGATGTCCCAGAAAAAAAAACTGTGCAGCAAATCCGCCAGTTCTGCCTTAGCCTTGAGAGGCTCCATTTGAACCTTCAGCGTCTCGTGATACTTATGGCCGGGGTAGATATTGTACATGGCAGATAACTACCCACGTTGCCCCTCTCCAATCCCTAAGAGCATGGTGCGTATGTGGCACGCTGCACAGGCAGTGCTAAGGAACGCAGCACGGTGCTGGCCAAGAGCCAGGCAGCCCCACGTCAGGGAGTAAATACACGTGACAAGGAATCTTCCCTCTGCCTATGCAACGCCCTGACTAGGGAATGGAAAACTAACAGGGAAAGAAAAGGATGAAGCTGATGGTGCCTCCGGCTGTGCCGGCATCTGGACTGATCAGAGCGGGTGGGACTGACTGATACACAACCACCCCTTTTTCCTAGAAGCCGGGAGCGTGGGTGTAATGCCTGGCATTTCGGTCGTGCCTAGAGCGTGAACCAAGACTCGGCAGCTCCAAGAGCATGACCCTCACTGCTGGAGCTAAAGGAATCCCATCCCTTGCTAGGAGCGGGAGCCGTCAGACGTGTCCTGACACATGGGCTGTAACACGGAACAGCTGGCTACACCGCTGCAGAGACCGGCTGGCTCCTCGCAGGAAGGACGGTGCAATGGGAAGAGCACTAGCAGAGGCTGCGGGGGAGACCTGGGTTCGACTCCCTCCTCTACCACAGGCGCTGTGTGTGCTTGGACAGGTCACTGTGTGTCTGTGCCTCAGTTCCTGTCTGTACCATGGAGATCCCAGCCTCCCTGGGGTGGTGAGAGGATAAACACAGCGCAGATTGCCAGGCGTGCTGATCCCGTGGGAACAGAAGGGCTATGGAAGAACCTTACACAGAAGCAGCCGGAGTTGGATCCAGATCGGACGGTTCACAGCGTTTAGACCCAAACTCTGAGGGAACAGGAGAGGGTTCAATCTTAACGATCCACCAGGATCTGGCCCGTCTCTGGTGCAAAGGCATAGCTGCTGCCGCTACTCAGCGTTCACCCTGGAGCTTTAAAACCATCTGCACGGGAGGGTAAATGTTAGTCTGTAACCCTGAGCCTCCTGCAGGAGGAAAATCATTGCGATGCCGCATTCTGACCTTGTTCTAGCTTTAGCTCACACAGTAACGCTTGTGCCGGGGAAGCGGATTATTCACTGTTATAGTGGAGCAAACAAAGACTTTGATTACAACAGAGGAACTCGGATCCACTGACACTGGTCGCTGCGCTGCACTAGCACCTCTTAGGACAATGAAGAGGGACCCCCCAAAAAATGAGATATTTAAAATCCCACCTCCAGTTCCTCCCACCCTCTTGTGAGACGTTAGGCTCTGCATATTCTCCCTCCCATCCAGGCCAGTGACAGGTGATGGTCCCTCTGGCAAAGCAAGGCTGAATGTTCGTTCCTCTACAGAAGCAGTGTGGTCTAGTGGAAAGGGCACTGGGCTGGCACTGAGTAGATGTGGGGTCTGTTCCAAGGTCTGTTGCTGAGCCACTGTGTAACCTGGGGCAAGTCACCTCATCTTTGTGTGCCTCAGTTTCCCTACCTAGTCTGAGGACAGTTTCAGAGTAGCAGCCGTGTTAGTCTGTATCCGCAAAAAGAACAGGAGTACTTTTGTTAGTCTCTAAGGTGCCACAAGTACTCTTGTTCTTTCTGAGGACAGTGGCACTCAGCCACCATGGTAAAGTGCCTAGAGCTCTCTGGATGAGCAGGTACCTAGCAAATCTCCTCAGTACCTAGGCAAATTCTGCATCAACCCATCAAGGCTGTTCCTGAACAGAAATTCCCTGTGTTGTTACTGAAGAAGCCTGGAACATGAGATTCTGACTGCAAAGAAGCGGTGCCACCCGCTCTCTGGATGGGATGTGCCTTCGCTGGTTTCTCTGAGATTTCTCTTGGAAAGTGCTGCCACCCAACAGCAGTCTCTGAGAAGCCGCCCGATCGCTGAGCAGGCTAATTGCCCGACTATACAACAGCGGCCCCTTCATTGCTGCTAACTTGCTTGGGCTCTCATCTTGTTTTCATGCACAGCACCTTCCCAATTAGCTTTTACATCTGGGAGGGGAAAATAGGTCTTGTAACAAATCCACTGCTAACCTGGACTTCAGGACTGGCACTATGCTGCACTGCACAGACACTCAGAATTTCACATTGACATTTCAGATCCTCCTTCTCCAAGAGCCCAGACCAGTCTGCTCAGAGGGAGGATCTCCCTTAAATATTTACACTATAGGGCTTGTGACACACAGTATGGCAGTTCTCAATCCATCCAGCAGAGGGCAGTAGTAACACATACACACACACGACAGTTCATTACAATATCAAGGAGTTATCTTACGGTTTGTGGTTTAAATTGCTATGTACCAGCCTCTGCCAGTTTTGGGTGCCCCTTGCCAGTGTACTGTTAGAAAGCTGCATTCATAGACTGGTGAGAGGCTCACAGATCGGGGGCAGAGCCTTAGGGGGTACAGGAATCCCTGCCATATGATGCAGAGAAAAAATGTGCACCCACCACTTTTCCCCTCAATGCTTAAGACTCTGCATCTCCCAACACCTCGGCTTTGTAATTGCTACCCAGCCAGTAGTGATCTGAGCCTCCCAGACCCTTGGGGAGGTGGGGAAGGAATTTTGCAGCTCGGGAACACATAGATGAAGCCACTTGCCCAAAGCCACACAGACGGTCTGTGCCAAAGCTGGGAATAGAACCTAGATCTCTGGGTCCTGTGCTTCAACACACTCACTAACACACTCACTCTCCCCCACGCTGGCCATTTTCTCCTGACACTTGAACCTGTGACCTTGTCCTTAGAGATGGGTCTGGATCCGAACACCCTGGACTCTGGGGAAGCCAGGCTCTGAGATACCAGAACCAGCCACCTGTATAATAGAGCTAAAGCTGTCTCCTTTCAAACCCAGGCCAGAATCCACAGAACTCCTGGCATGCAGATAACGCCCTGACCAGCACTTTCTCCAGGAGTGGCACCTGGCCAAGCCCCCCTGAATCAGCACATGATCCGACAGCACAGAGCCTACAGACTGTTTCCATTCACTGTTGGTTCTTTATTGATGTGTTCTCTCTGACAATGCGTTCGGAGCTGTACAGGACACTAAATGAGGACAGTCCCTGACTCAAGAGCTTCCAACCTCAGAGATGGAGACGGGACGTGCTGGAAGCCGAGAGAGATAATGGTTGGGTTCTAATCTGGGGGACATCATGGAAGGAGCAAGTCTCACAAGGAGCATTGTCCATCTCTAAAGGACAGAGCACGGGAGATGGGCTGGTGAGCTTCATTTCTCTTCTTCAGCGTCCCGTCCTCCCTCAATAAAACACCTTTTCCAGGTACGCGTTCAGGAACATGCCAGTGCGATCCAGCTCCTCCCGCATGGTGCAGAACTTCCGGAAGCCGGGATACATCTTCTCAAAGTCCTTCCGGGTACAGGTGTGAGCCTACGAGAGAGCGACTGTGTCAGCGAACCCTCCGCCCACGAACACTGAGCAACAATGGCAGACGTGAGCTCTCTGTGTGTTCGTCTGGAGAGATCTACAGGCGCGTACACTGCCTGGGGCCAAACACAGCAACAGAGTCCTGACCCCAGAGGCTTTACAATCAGGCTGGCTCCATCTGGACAGGAGCAGCACAGGGTGGTGTGGTTCTTACAGGTGGAAGGTCTGTGACGTCCAGGGGTGGCCAGAACTAATACATACAGTGAAACCTGCCCTGAAACCCCCATGCCTCAGACACCTTTAGGGACATCTCCCGTTTTGTAAACCCAGGTCTGCGGCTCATTTCCAAGCCCAGCCTTGAGAGTCCACACTGCATGGTAAACCTGGGCTTACAATTGCTGGGCCCGGGTCTTCCAGTCGTGCTAATGCATCCATGCTGCACAACATAGACCTTGCATGGTGTCAAGTATCAGGGGTTAGCCGTGTTAGTCTGTATCTACAAAAACAACAAGGAGTCTGGTGGCACCTTAAAGACTAACAGATTTATTAGGGCATAAGCTTTCGTGAGTAAAAATCTCACTTCTTCGGTGCATCCGAAGAAGTGAGATTTTTACTCACGAAAGCTTATGCCCAAATAAATCTGTTAGTCTTTAAGGTGCCACCAGACTCCTTGTTGTTAACATAGACCTTCTGACTCCGGTCCACAGCTTGTCCTGGGTCCCCACTGCACAATGGCAGGGGTTGGACCCGACTCACAGCAGGACCTGGGCTCTGACCCACCCCCTAGCAGGGTCCTAGGGCCCAGGCTCTGAGTGCTTGGGGTGTGGACGGAAGAGGGACTTGGTCTCAAACCTGAACCAGAGCCCGGGCTCCGTGTGCAGTGTAGACAGACCCTCTATGTCTGAAGGGACCACGTTTGCCCTCATGGGTCTAGACTGAAAGCTGAGCCATGCCACCCCTTCCCCCATCTCTCCTCAGCCCCATTGCCCTAGGATAGGGTTACCATATTTGAACATTGAAAAAAGAGGACACTCCATGGGGCCCCGGCCCCGCCCCAACTCCGCCCCTTCCCCTCCCCCGGTCCCACCCCTTTCCCCACCCCCGGCCCCGCCCAACTCCGCCCCTTCCCTGCCCCCATTCCAACCCCTTCCCCAAAGTCTCCGCCCCCTCCCCTGAGCACCCCACATTCCCCCTCCTCCCTCCCAGCCACACGAAACAGCTGCACCAATTCTAAAGTCAGGCACTCCACTAGTATAGACTCCCATGACTTTAATGAAGCTGCTCAGTGGAGGATCTGCCCCGGCGCTCAGTTTTTGGGAGCGGTCAGGACACGCAGCTCACACTGTTCTGTTTCCCAGCTCCCCAGATGCCTTGGAGCACCCAGTTCTCCTCCCTGCCCGGTAAAATCCCGGACATTTTGAGCTATTTAATTATTTAATTCTAAAACGTAATTCTTTATATGTAGTGAACTTTGTATTTTCGTTTTGGCATTGTGTTTGCTCCTAGGATCAGGGGCAGCCAGGGTCTCCACGTGCTGGGCCCGCCACAAGCCAAGCTCAGAGGCTCCCATTGGCTGGGAAAAGCTCCAATGGGAGCTGTCGGAGCCAGCCCCTGCAAGCCCTGCCCCCGCAGCTCTGATTGGGCAGGTATTTCGCAGTGATCCACCACACTGCTGTGTCTCATCACAAATGGGGAGCTGAGTGCCATACAGCACACCCCAGCCCCAGGAGCTCTGATCCACTTGCAGGCAAGGCAGCCCGATGCCCATCGCAGCCAGAGCTCTGATCCCTCTGCACACTCCTGCCTTTTTCACACTGCCCTCCCCTCCTCCCCCACCACAGTCAGTGCTTTTTGGCGACTCCCCGGAGCAGCTCCCCCAGCGCTGCCCCCCACCTGTGCAATCAGCGGCGCATGGTACTCCCAGCTTTGCTGGCATCCCTGGCTTACCTTAGAGCAGGCTCTGGCGACTGCTGCTGCTCCCTGACTCTTCGGCTCTGTTTAAGAGCCAAGCTGCCCTAGTGCTACCGGCTTCAGGCACTTCTCCTACCTGGGCTCTAGCTGAGCTGCTCCTGCCAGCTCAGACTGTAAGAGCCGAGCTGCTGGCTTCTGGCAGCCCTCCCCTACCTCAGGACCCAGAGCTGGCTGGACACGTCCCTTCCCCAGCTCCAGCCGAGCTGCTCGGCTCCGCCCCCTCAGACTTACAGAGCAGAGCTGCAGGAGCCAGCGTTACCGGCTTCAGGCAGCCTCCCCCCTGCCTCCGGACCCTGCACCGTGGGAGCAGCTCAGCTGGAGCCGGGTAGGAGAAGTGCCTGGCTGGGGGCTCGGGGTCCGGAGGCGGGGGGGGGGGGAGCTGCCCGAAGCCAGTAGCGCTTGCTCGGGCAGCTTGGCTCTGTAAATCTGAGAGAGGAGGAGTGGAGCAGAGCCACAGGGGGAGAGGAAGTGCCGGCCATTTTCCCGGACATGTGTGGCTTTTCAGCAATTCCCCCCGGACGGGGGTTTGATTGCTGAAAAGCCGGACATGTCCGGGAAAAAGAGGACGTATGGTAACCCTACCCTAGGACGATCCTCACCTACCGCCCCTCCTTGAATCTAATGAGGCCTTTCCCTGCCCCCAGAGGGACAATGACTGATTCATGCCACCCCACCCCTGCCCGGCCCCTAGCCCCACTGTCCTGTATATGGCCTCCTGTGCCCCTCACAGTGAGTGAGGGGGCTGGGAACCCGCAGCAGTGGAGATAGGGCATGGCAGAGAGGACAGGCCAGAAGGTTCCCAGATGAGCCGGATCAGGACTCTGCCTCAGCGAGCATCTAGGCCGGCCCTACTCCACCCTCCCACCCCCCGCAGCCACCCTCCTTGTTACCCTCAGAACCTGGAGCGTGAGTCCCAGTGTCTAGTTCACAGGGTTAAAGAGCAAGGGCTGGGCTCAGAGACCTGCGCTCTGATTCCTCCCTGAGCCCATGGGCCAGGCTGCAGCGGTACCTTTGCCCAGTGCGGTCGCCCCCCAGCCTTCTTCATGACGCTCTCGTAGGCCAGCCAATAGTCCAGCCGGGGCACGTCCTTCCCGTAGGGCCTGAGGGCACAGGGCAGAGTCAATGGCTAGCAGCTGCCTCCGTCCCCCTTCACAGGGGGTTTCTTTGGCATTAAGACGACAAAGGGGGCACATGACACAAACTCATTCACCTCTGACATGGACTGGTCACTCGGGGGAGACAGAGCTACCCTCGCCTTCACAGAGGTTATGGATTCCCCCACTGGGGGATGCTCATGGGACCTACCGGAGTTTGAGTTCTGCAGCCAGCCCTACTCGAGCCAGCAGTGGGGTGTGAACCCGGCACTGTCGGCGCTAGAAGCAGCAGCCGCGGCCGCGTGAGCTCAAGGACTAACCCCAGCTGGGTAGGGCCTGCGGTAGACTCTGCTCCAGCTCAGACTAGACGCGCTCTGTCTCCTAAGCCTGGGTTAAAACTGAGCCCCGGGCACCTGGGGTGAATGTCAGGAAAAGCTCCTTGGGAGGGAGATGGTGGATCTCTGCTGTGCAGTGTCCCCCGGGAAAGGGCTGGAGACTCATCGCTTGGGACATTTAACATCAGACCGGACGGAGCCACCATCTCGCTGCTGGGCCTCAAACCGCCCTTCCCCACAGTGGGGCGAGCTCAGAGCCTGACCACATCTCCCCCTAGCGCTGGAAGGGCAGGGGCTGGGGGTTGAGATTGAGGGGCACCAGCAGAGCTGTGGGGGGGGTGCCCAGGGCTGGGATAGCAGGAGGCTGTGGGTTCGGACTGAGGAGATCAGCAGAGTTCTGCGGGGGGTGCCCAGGCTGGAATAGCAGGGGGCTGAAGGTTGGGCTGAAGGGCATTGGCAGAGTTAAACCCATTGGCATTGGGGGGAGGAATAGCTCAGTGGTTTGAGCATTGGCCTGCTAAACCCAGGGTTGTGCATTCAATCCTTGAGGGGGCCATTTAGGGATCTGGGGCAAAATCAGTACTTGGTCCTGCTAGTGAAGGCAGGGGGCTGGACTGGACTTGATGACCTTTCAAGGTCCCTCCCAGTTCTAGGTGATCAAATAGAATAGCTGGGGGGAGCAGGGCTGGAAGAGTCAGGGGGCTGTGGGTTGGGGCTGAGGCACACTGGCAGAGCTGAGGGGGAGCAGGGCTGGAAGAGTCAGGGCGGGCTGTGGGTTGGGGCTGAGGCACACTGGCAGAGCTGAGGGGGAGCAGGGCTGGAAGAGTCAGGGCGGGCTGTGGGTTGGGGCTGAGGCACACTGGCAGAGCTGAGGGGGAGCAGGGCTGGAAGAGTCAGGGCGGGCTGTGGGTTGGGGCTGAGGCACACTGGCAGAGCTGAGGGGGAGAAGGGCTGGAAGAGTCAGGGGGGCTGTGGGTTGGGGCTGAGGCACACTGGCAGAGCTGAGGGGGAGCAGGGCTGGAATAGCCGGGGGTGCCCAAGGCTGGCAGAGCTGAGGGAGGGGAAGCTTTCACAGCTGCCTGCACCACACTTGGCTCTAGCTGGCATTAAAATCCCTCCCTTTTGTGAGCGATTTATGTGCGGAGTCGTTATCAAAGAGAAGATACTGCGAGCTAAGCCGGGACCAGAACCACCTTCCAGCCTCTCACCACCAGCAGAGCTGGTCCCTGCAGAACGGCCCCTCAGGCTAACAGGGAAGTGATGCTGCTGAGTTTCTGTGCAACACTGGGGAGCTCAGCACAGCTCAGCGCTTTTAACTCTCAAGCGCTGTGCAAGTCCCCACGCTAGCTACCATGGGATCCTACTGATTAACAAAGCGAAGAGTGTAATGAGACCACAAAGTACAGCTGGGAGCCTGCTAACAGGCTTTGTCATTTCCCTGTTTTTTTAACTTGTAGTAATGACACACAGTAGCTCTGGGAAACCCTCATGCTTCAGGGCATAAGCCACCCTCTCACTCAGGTCAGGAAGAAACTTTCCCCACGGGCAGGGTATCCCACACAGTCACTTAATGAGACAGGTCCTACTCCAAAAGCTTACCATCTAAATAGACAAGATAGACAAATGCTAAGAGGAGAACACGGAGGCACAAAGGCACGGCAGCATTGCTCACACGCTTGCTTTGTCCAACCCTGCCTGTGGGCAACTGATTGTTCCTTCCTAAATGGAGTACTTTGCATTTGTCCTTATTGAATTTCATCCCATTTACTTCAGACCATTTCTCCAGTTTGTCCAGATCATTTTGAATTTTAATCCTGTCCTCCAAAACACTTGCAACCCCTCCCAGTTGGTCTCTTCTGGCCTTGGAATCTATGTCTCTGGGACTCTATTCCAGGATAACTCAGACAAGCCAAAGAGAAATTAAGCCTCCCCCATGTCATGTACACTAGACAATCTGCAACTGAAGCTGAATTATTCAGCCTGTCAATGGGATACCGGCTGCCCTGGCGTGGCCCCTTTTCAGGACTCGTCCTCCGCTGAGAAACCAGGCGTCAGAAAGGGTGCAGGCCATCAGGGCAACCCACCGGGGAAAGAGACAATCCAGGGGGAGCGAGGGAAGGGGCAGACACTAGCCAGATGGAAACAATACTGAACTGCGGGGGAGGGAGGCGAGGGTGCAAGACCGGTTTACGCTCTGAGGGAACTGAAACAACTTGGGAGAAGAATAGTAACAATGGCCTTGATTCTGATCTCCTGACGTCAGCGTAAGAGAGGAATAACGCCGCTGGAGTCACTGCAGCTGTATTGGTGGAAGTTCAGAGGCAGGCCACGGCTGAGCCTGGCCCTTGCTTTTGACCCCTGTGGGGTCACGTCTTTTATCGTAGAATCATAGCAACATAGGGTTGGAAGGGACCTGAGAAGTCATCAAGTCCAGCCCCCTGCGTTGTGGCAGGGCCAGGTAACCCTAGACCTGCCCTGACAGGTGTTTGTCCAGCTGTTCTGAAAAACCTCCAATGACGAGGATTCCACAACCTTTCGTTGGAGCCAGTTCCAGAGCGTCACTCCCCTTGGAGTTCGAACACTTTCCCGAATATCTAACCTACATCTCCTTTGCCACAGGTTAAGCCCATGACTTCTTGTCCTACCGCCAATGGACATGGAGAACAATTGATCGCTCTCTTCTTTATAGCAGCCAGTCACGTATTTGAAGGCTGTTATCCATTCCCCCCACACCCCCCAGTCGTCTTTTCTTAGAAATAAACATGTCCCTTTTTTTAACCTTTCCTCATAGGTCAGGTTTTCGAAAGCTTTGATCAGTTTTTGTTGCTCTCCTCTGGACTCTCTCCAATTTGTCCACATCCAGGAGCAGCGCCAGGGTTTTTGGCACCCTAGGCGGGGGTCCTTCCACGCTCCCGGTCGTCGGCGGCAATTCTGCGGCGGGGGGGTCCTTCCGCACTCCCGGTCTTCGGGGCACTTCGGCGGCGGGTCCCGGAGCGAGTGAAGGACCCGCCGCAGAATTGCCGCCGAAGACCCGGAGCGCGGAAGGACCCCCCCACTGCCGAATTGCCGCCAAGGGCAGCAAAATGCCACCCCCCCAAATCCTGGTGCCCTAGGCGACCGCCTAGGTTGCCTAAATGGAAGCCCCGGCCCTGTCCACATCTTTCATAGTGTGTGGCACCTGGAACTGGACACAGTACTTCAGATGAGGCCCACCAGTGCCGAGTAGAACAGGACAATTACCTCACATATGACACTCTTGAGACACTTCCCTGATGCTGGAATATTTGCAGGTCTCCCAAGGCCAAATGCCCCTCGTGTAGTGACATCTTGGAGCGTGTGGTGTCTTTGGTATTAATAGGAGCTCCGTAATCCCTGATGTTGGCTCAGTTTGCAAAATGCGACAGAAACCTGCACAGAAGAGCAAACAGCAGCATTGGAAAGCTCAGCTGTGTATCCCGGGAGCT
Organism: Chrysemys picta bellii; assembly: GCF_011386835.1. NCBI lineage: Eukaryota > Metazoa > Chordata > Testudines > Emydidae > Chrysemys > Chrysemys picta. Next base: position 9,208 of record NW_027053219.1, on the reverse strand, counting down.
TGTTTCTGCGCTCACACACACAATATCAATCAGGAATTACTCCGTGGAGTTCTGCAGAGTACGCTGGGTCAGCACGACGCTCTAAGCATCCAGCTAAGAAGGGGAGGAAAGTCATATACGATAATGTTCATATGCATCATAGACGCATCTCTCCTAGGCAGGTATCACAGAATGTGGCTCAGATGGAAAAGATCATCCAAATCAGACACTCACCGTAGCTCTAGGGCCTGCTTAATCCCCTTGGGCTCATCCTCTCGGATGCTGGCGGCAGGAGACTGGTTCGCAGTGCGTGACAGCGTTACAGATGCATGGCTCCCCTCCCGAAGCAGACAATTAGCCTGACAATGCTGCGCACTACACAGGCTACACCTCCCGCGAGAAGGCTGTAGCGCCCCAGGAACACGCCACAGGAAATGAGCCATGAAATGTGATGTTCAAGTTATTGTTTTAACCTAGAAAAAATCTTGAGTCAGGTCCCCCAGAAATCGAGAGATTGGTTCCAAAACCATGATTAAAATAATAATAATAAAAATACATTTGGGTTCTGTTTATTCACCTTCTGGGTTTTCAGGCTTTAGGATGCACTTGGGTCACATTTTTTCTTTTCTGAACAACCATGAATGCCAGAAACTCACTTCTTGTTGTCATGGAAGCTGAGAGCCTCATCTAATCACGTGCCTCCAGCAGTTGAGGCTTTGCATCACATGTAGCGACTCTCCTGATAAAATGCAGGCTTGAGTAATGCTGTGTGAATGTGTACAGTCAATGGAGGTATCCTTAGTCATACTGAGCAGAGAATTGCTTCATCAGATTTTCTTCTGAACATTCTCCTCTCCTTGTCTCTGAATGGAACAGTGCCAGGGTGGAAGATGGTGGCCATAATGGGTCAGACCAAAGGTCCATCTAGCCCAGAATCATGTCTTCTGATAGTGGCCAGTGGATGTTGACAGACAGACACCCGGTCTGGGGACCCATCCCATCCAGAGCCTCACAGCACCTGCCTGATTCACTGTGGTGTTACCCCAATTTCATGCCATTCTCCAAGGGGTTATGCTGGTGAACGCCATTCCAGAAGGATGTCAAGTATCAGGGGGTAGCCGTGTTAGTCTGTATCTACAAAAACAACAAGGAGTCTGGTGGCACCTTAAAGACTAACAGATTTATTTGGGCATAAGCTTTCGTGGGTAAAAACCTCACTTCTTCGGATGCATAGAGTGAAAGTTACAGATGCAGGCATTATATACTGACACATGGAGAGCAGGGAGTTACTTCGCAAGTGGAGAACCAGTGTTGACAGGGCCAATTCAATCAGGGTGGATGTAGCTCCTTCTCATAACACAAGAACTAGTGGTTATGAAATGAAATGAATAGGCAGCAGGTTGAAAACAAACAAAAGGAAGTATTTTTGCACACAATGCACAGTCAACCTGTGAAACTCTTTGCCAGAGGATGTTGTGAAGTCGAAGACCCCTCCTGACAAGGGTGACAAGATGAAGACATCTCCATTAGCATACAGAATGGAGAGCAGAGACAACTCCCCTCGCCTCATCTGCATGGAAGATGGGACAGGAAGACATCTCAGTTTACATACAGAATGGAGAACAGAGAACCACACTGAATTCTGGGACCAGAAAAAGCAGGGAAGCACTGCATCCTGGGAATCTCTGCTCCAGATGCTAATGAACCTATGTCTGCACACACCCAGCTCAGCAATTATCAGACCAATTCTAGTAATGAATCCTTAATTGATATCCAAATACTGAAGCAGCCTAGTTGCATTGTGAGCTCCCTGGAAGAAAACACCACCCAGAGCCAAGAGTGATCAGCTCCTATCATCTAACAACATTGTCAATCTTTCCAACCACACACTTAGCCCAGCAGAAGAGTCTGTCCTATCTCGGGGACTCTCTTTCTGTCCCACCATCCCCACGAACATGATACAGTTCTGCGGTGATCTGGAAGCCTACTTTCGTCGTCTCCGACTCAAGGAATATTTTCAACGCACCACTGAACAGTGCACTGACCCACAGGAACCCTCCTACCAACACTACAAGAAGAAGAACTCTGCGTGGACTCCTCCTGACGGTCGAAATGACAGACTGGACCTCTACATAGAGTGCTTCCGCAGACGTGCACAGGCTGAAATTGTGGACAAACAACATCACTTGTCCCATAACCTCAGCCGTACAGAACGCAATGCCATCCACAGCCTCAGAAACAACTCTGACATTACCATCAAAGGGGCTGACAAAGGAGGTGCTGTAGTCATAATGAACAGGTCAGATTATGAACAGGAGGCTGCCAGGCAACTCTCCAAGACCACATTCTACAGGCCACTATCCTCTGATCCCACTGAGGAATACCAAAAGAAACTACACCATCTGCTCAAGAAATTCCCAGCTACAGTACGGGAACAAATCTACATGGACACACCCCCAGAACCCAGACCAGGGGTATTCTATCTGCTACCCAAGATCCATAAACCTGGAAACCCTGGACGCCCCATCATCTCAGGCATTGGCACTCTGACAGCAGGATTATCTGGCTATTTGGACTCTCTCCTCAGACCCTACGCTACCAGCACTCCCAGCTATCTCCGAGACACCACCGACTTCCTGAGGAAACTACAATGCATTGGTGTTCTTCCTGAAAACACCATCCTGGCCACCATGGATGTAGAAGCTCTTTACACCAATATTCTACATGAGGATGGACTACAAGCTGTCAGGAACAGTATCCCAGATGAGGCCACAGCACGCCTGGTGGCTGAGCTTTGTGACTTTGTCCTCACCCACAACCACTTCAGATTTGGGGACAACTTATACCTTCAAGTCAGTGGCACTGCTATGGGTACCCACATGGCCCCACAGTATGCCAACATTTTTATGGCTGACTTAGAACAACGCTTCCTCAGCTCTCGTCCCCTAGTGCCCCTCCTCTACTTGCGCTACATTGATGACATCTTCATCATATGGACCCACGGAAAGGAGGCCCTTGAAGAATTCCACCTGGACTTCAACTATTTCCACCCCACCATCAACCTCAGCCTGGACCAGTCCACACAAGAAATCCACTTCCTGGACACTACAGTACAAATAAGTGATGGTCACATAAACACCACCCTATACCGGAAACCTACTGACCGCTATATGTACCTACATGCCTCCAGCTTCCATCCAAGACACATCACACGATCCATTGTCTACAGCCAAGCCCTAAGATACAACCGAATTTGCTCCAACCCCTCAGACAGAGACAAACACCTACAAGATCTTTATCAAGCATTCGTAAAACTACAATACCCACCTGGGGAAGTGAGGAAACAGATTGACAGAGCAAGACGGGTACCCAGAAATCACCTACTACAGGACAGGCCCAACAAGAACAATAACAGAACACCACTGGCCATCACATACAGCCCCCAGCTAAAATCTCTCCCGCGCATTATCCACGATCTACAACCTATCCTGGAAAATGATCCCTCACTCTCACAGACCTTGGGAGGCAGGCCAGTCCTCGCTTACAGACAACCCCCCAACCTGAAGCAAATACTCACCAGCAACTACACACCACACCACAGAAACACCAACCCAGGAACCTATCCCTGTAGCAAACCTCGTTGCCTACTCTGTCCCCATATCTACTCTGGCGACGCCATCAGAGGACCCAACCACATCAGCCACACCATCAAGGGCTCATTCACCTGCATATCCACTAATGTTATATATGCCATCATGTGCCAGCAATGCCCCTCTGCCATGTACATTGGCCAAACCGGACAGTCCCTCCGCAAAAGAATAAATGGACACAAATCGGACATCAGGAATGGTAACATACATAAACCAGTAAGTGAACACTTCAATCTCCCTGGTCATTCTATTACAGATTTAAAAGTCACTATCATTGAACAAAAAAACTTCAGAAACAGACTTCAAAGAGAAACAGCAGAACTAAAATTCATTTGCAAATTCAACACCATTAATCTGGGCTTGAATAGGGACTGGGAGTGCCTGGCTCATTACAGAAGCAGCTTTTTCTCTCCTGGAATTGACACCTCCTCATCTATTATTGGGAGTGGACTACATCCACCCTGACTGAATTGGCCCGGTCAACACTGGTTCTCCACTTGTGAAGTAACTCCCTGCTCTCCATGTGTCAGTATATAATGCCTGCATCTGTAACGTTCACTCTATGCATCCGAAGAAGTGAGGTTTTTACTCACGAAAGCTTATGCCCAAATAAATCTGTTAGTCTTTAAAGTGCCACCAGACTCCTTGTTGTTTTTGTAGATACAGACTAACACGGCTACCCCCTGATACTTACTACCACCACGATGCTTCTGTCCCCAGAAGCCTTTACAGCTATTCTGAGAAAAAATGGGCCCTTTCCCCACAAAAATGGTCTATAGGGGACTGCTGCAGGCAGCAGGTGGAGAAATAATCTAATCAAATTATGTAACTATTGGGTAATGTGATCAAAATCACTAAAGGAATGTCAGGGGTTTCTATTGGAACTTAACTTGACTGCCCCTGGCTGTCTCTGGTTGTACAAGATGGGAGTGTAATCGGGTACAGTTGTGTAAAAAAAAAAAAAAAAAGTAATCAGTGAAAAAAATGTTAGGCAAAAATAGTTTTGTGCATGCATAGGAAAAGGAAAAGGGGAGCAATGATGGGAACACTGAGCCTTGGGGAGGCGCTGGGGGATTGGACTGTCGCTTTGGTGGGGGTGCATGAAAACTCTGTGGGCACGGGGGTGGGGGCAGTTACACCTTGTGTAAAATTAATATGGCTAATATAATGTTATGGAAATTAAACTATTTCCCAGGACATGTGCAGTGTATATTGGAAAAGGGGTAAAAGAAATGCAAACAAAATGTGGTACTTAATTAAAATCCTATTAGGGCTCCAAAAGAAGCCACAATAAATTGTGCTTTCTTTTTCAAATCTCTGTGTGTTTTAAAGCAGGAGATGAAAGTGAAAAGTAATGAGAACTCTGGTGGAAGTGAAATGTGTCCCTTTTAAGACAAGCCAAGAAAGCCTCTGTGTAAATGCAAATTACGTAACTGATGGGGGAAGAAGAAAACTACCCATAAGTAGCAGCACAAAAAATTTGGAAATAATAAATCCATCTGGCCAGCAAACAAGCTACTAGAAACCTCAGATTATGGCCCTCCAGAAGAGGGAGGTGAAAAAACAAGTCAAGCCTGAAAATAAGGGGGACAGGTTAACCCTAACGGGGGGTGTGTGTGTGGGGGGGGTGTACAAAGCCAAAATCTAAAGCTGTCTCTCAGCTATTACCTGAAAATAAACGTAAAGCTTGGTACAGCAAAAAAACTATTGCAAACCTGGTCTGTTGTACAAGAGGGGAAACTGAGGCACGCCACCTCATACATTTCATAAATGACCAGTGAGTGGGGTAATTCACTAGCCTGACTATAAAACAAAATAAGAACAGCCTAAAGGTAATTCTTCTGTTTTTCCTGCAATTAGCAAGGAAATTTGTAAAAGGAATTGGTATTATTATTAAGCAATAATCTGTCCCCACGAAAGGGGGTAAAAATTGTTTCTTTTGTTTTTCAGACACTCTACAAGCATGCTGGCGCCAGCGAAAGAATAACCCAGAATACTATGAATCTGTGTTTTGCGTTGTTTGTCTGTGGTGTGTGTCTTGTTGCTAGCATGACGTGGGTGGGGGATGGCTTCAAAAGGCTGACAGGGGTGGAAAATGTGTACGAAAAGGCAAAATGCTCAACGAGGAGGCCAGCACCTGTGTAACAGCTACCATGGTACCTGAAAATAGAACGGCAACTAAAATGATGCTTGCTAAAAGTTTACCCCAATAAACATCAAATTGTTTGCGCCTTTGAACTTTGGGTATTGTTGCTCTGTTCATGCGAGAAGAACCAGGAAAGTAAAAGGGTAAAAACATAAGCCCCCTAACACGGGGGAGGGGCTGTAGGGAGCTGAGGGTCTTGCTCACCTCTGATGCGTGCAGTCCCTTTGTGATGTCAGGACCCGCCTGGTCCTGGCCCTTTATGATGCGTCACTGGAACAAACAGCCTCTCGGGAGAGATCCAGTGGCAGCACCAGCAGGGAGCCCAGTGTCCTGACCGTCCTCCCCAGCACGAGGATGGGGATCACGCAGAGCTGGTTCTGGGCCTGCTGGGACAGCCCCTGGGTGCTGTACACCTGCGTCCTTCTGGTCCTGGTCATCTGGATGGCCATGACGACCCAGCACAGTTTCTCCAGGAGAAGCAGGATGGTAGGAGGATACCCCCCCCCAACCCCCCTGCAGCCATCCTACACTCTCAGCAGAGCTTGCCTGGACACAGCCCCATGGAAGGAAGGGAAGGAGGGTGGCCAGAGGCCCCCTGTTCTGAACAGGCCCCATTGGGCTGGCAGGACACATCCACAGAGAGAGACAGGGCCACAGACCGAGCTCGTGGCTCCATTCATTGGTTGTTCCTTAATGCCCCGACCACCCCAGCTAGTGATGATAGAACATTTGCTGCTACCTAATATAAGACACACCTGTGGCATTTTGTCCCTGCTGGGATAACTCCATATATAGTGATCCAGTAAGAAGAGGCTCTGTTCTTGAATCCTCCAATTTTCATGAACACTTTAAATTCAGCAAAATCACAAAGAACAAAACGTCTGAAAAGAGCATGCAAATACAGACTTGTTTTGCTCAGAGTAAAATGCAGAGCAGCCTCTAATTGGCATTTACAGGTATATTACAAGTTAAAATATTGATTATAAGATCAAATGAATAATTCATTACCTCCAAGCAACAAGTAGGATAGAAAAACCAGGAGTACTTGTGGCACCTTAGAGACTAACAAATGTATTTGAGCATAAGCTTTCGTGGGCTACAGCCCACTTCTTCGGATGCATAGACTGGAACATAATATTGAGGAGATATATATACACATACAGAGACAGGTGGGAGTTGTCTTACCAACTCTGAGAGACCAATTAAGTAAGAGAAAAAACTGGGCTATCTTGATTATCACTTCAAAAGTCCCAGTACAGACCACTGGGGGACACCACTATTTACCTCTCTCCATTCTGAGAAACAGATTATTTATTCCTACCCTTTGTTTTCTATCTTTTAACCAGTTACTGATCCATGAGAGGACCCTCCCTCTTATCCCATGACAGCTTACTTTGCTTAAGAGCCTTTGGGGAGGGACCTTGTCAAAAGCTTTCTGAAAATCCCAGTATGTCAGTGCACTGCAAGGCCTTCAGTGGCTTTTAAACTTTCCCAATGAGACATCGGAGACATGGTCCAGTTAACTTGTGTTCAGGCCTAACAAGAACCTGCTTGAGAAACTCGTTTTAACAATGATGCCCCTGGGCCAGCACAGGTCACAGGTCAAAATGTGTCACTTCAACAACTATGGCATTGGGAGAGCCAAAATAACCACCACACACCACAGGAATGTACTGACTCTGACCCCTTACTTCAAATGCACTGTGGCCTAGTGGATAGAGCACTAGCCGGAACTCAGGAGACTTAAGTGCTAGTCCTGTCTCTGCTACTGTCTTGCTGGGTGACCTTGGGTAAGTCACTGTTCTTCTCTGTGCCTCAGTTTCCCATCTCTAAAAGGGGGCTAATGCTACAGACCTCCTTTGTAAAGTGCTTTGAGATAAGCGTTAGATAAGAGGTAGGGCTCTTTATTATCTCATGATATAGGGTGCTTTTCTTAAAGCTCCCACTGCTGGAGTCAAGTGATTTATCTGAGAATCTCGGGTTTTTATTTGATTTGATTTAATTTCATTTTATTTGTTAGCACATTTTAAGCCCTCATGGTTGCAAAGAGAAGCTGGAAAATGTAAACTGTCTGTGGCAGGCTTCTCCGAGGAAGACGAGGCACAGGGATGAAAGGAAGAAACCGAAAGGTAAGCAGCCCCTGACCCCACAGCTGCGGTGGCAGACTCGGGCCCCACGCAAAGCAGAGAAATAGGGTCTATTCCCCCTCCTGCCTCCCCTCTTCCTGTGAAGGCACAGTCATGCCCACAGTCGTGCAGAGGCCCTGGCTGGGGCTCCGTTCACAGGCTGCCCCTGAAATCTGGGGCTCTGGGGCGCTAGGAAGCAGAGGCTGCCCAAGCAGCTCAACGTCTCCTTTATGTCTCACTTCTGGCAGGTTTTGGACGCTATGAGGACGAGTTGGAGGAGGCTTGTGCATCCCTAGAGGCATGGTAAGCAATGCCCCCCTCCATAAATCTGCAGTGGGTCAGTCCCCTCCTCTCGTGTCATGCAGCTCAACCCTCCCCTGCCCCCAGGGGCAGTAGCCCTAGTAATCCCTCCCCTGACCCGACCTATAGACCAGGCAAACAACTATTCTCCTTAGAATCATGCAATTCATTCCCACCCAGCAGAAGTTGCCATCTCTAATCCACCCCCATGCATCATACAATGGGTCATTCCCTCCTTGAGCATCATGCGGCTCATTTAACCTGGGAGTGGGGCGGTAGATTGTGTCGACTGGACTGGACCATCCTCCCCTCCCAAGGGGGCGAGAAAATGTTTGATGGGAGCAGCCCCGTGCACACCAGGGAGGTGAGGTGGAGAGTTCAGGAGGAAGGCTGGCTTTTCTGGTACGGTGAGTAGGATCCGGCAGCACCTGTGTAATGGTCCCACCCCCACCTCCAGTCCCCCAGCATGGGTTCCCAGCGGGATTTCAACCCTGGACCTTCAGCTCTGCAGCACAAAGCATCCCTTAGAGCCTGCACTCAGCTCCCTGCTCTCGCTGTTCCACAGCCTCGGCAAGCTCCTGGAGCAGCTCCCCTTGGCTCCCACCCTCAGGATCGCTGAGAGGAGGCTAGAGTACGTGGCCAGACACCTGGATGAAGTTCTGATACCGTAAGGCAACAGCACAGGGGGCACCAGACTGGGGGCTGGGTGGTAGGGGATAGTGCATGGAGAGAGGAGGGAGCAGGGAAAACCAGACACTCCAGGATCCTAAAATAACAGGGGAAAAGTCACTAAGAGGCTTCAGCTTCCAAGGTGAGATACCAGTGACAGTGAGGTGAGGGATTCTCAGAAATTAAATGCAGAGACCACAAGCTGGGTTGTGAGTAGGATCAAATCCTTCTGTCCGGCAAGATCTCCCAGCAGGCGACTGTCTAGAACCTGCCCCTGCTCCCTGCTGTGTTTGAAAGAAACAGCAATCAGATGACCCCTGGGACGGGGTGTCCACCCC